>NC_056746.1:457809194-458109194 GCF_019279795.1 Protopterus annectens
TTAAATGTGCCCTGCTTATTGGCATGGACTTTCAGTAGGGAATGTAAGTGACCTGAGTTTATAAAGGAACTTTGACTTTGAAGTTCTAGTTAGATGCTAACTAAGCTCTTTATTTTTCTTTGTGTTAAATTACTTCAGGATAGGTGCTTAACTTACCACTGATTTATGATATTGACTTGTTTTTTATAAGCATGTGTCTTGTGGGTATATGGCAGCATTGAGATGTGGTATAATTGCAGGCATTGGCTTTGTAGCAATGTGTAGTGTGTCACTATACTTGTCTTCAAGCTGTGAGCCTGTTATAATGTCAGACTTTTGAGAGTTAAGCATTTTTCCTCGGAGATGATTTGTGGTTAAGTAATTTGAGGTGTCTAAAGAGAAACCGTGAGGGTAACTCATCTCCGAAAGTGTAGGTGAGAGAGCAGAGGTAAGCTGATCTAGTATTGAAGAAGTTAATGGTTGTAACCACAAAAGATGGGAATAGTTATTGATTGTGTTTGATTAATAGGAACCTCTCCAATGATAACTTGTTACACTACCTTTTTATCCAAGGTGAGGTCTTTTGTTATGGAACTTTTTCGAAACTGAGTGTTCCATCAGTTGTTCTTTGGTTGTATTGTGTGCTGTTATCATAGCTATCACAGCTTGTTCTTTGTTAGCAGTGTTTTCTGTTGTGTGAAGGGCTTGATTTTATTTTTAATTTATGTATTTTATTGCAATTATTGGCCATGCAATTGATGTTGCATTCTTTAATAGCATTGTTTATATTTTTGTGGTACTTTATTTATTAGTAGTGTTGTCTTATTGTTATAATATGTGCTTCAATTGCATTGTTTTACTGTGATGTTGCACTCTAGGACCCTATGTTTTAGAAGCGAGAACTGACTATGTTTTTTTATTACCTATAAAGAAAGTGATAGAATCCTCTGCAAATGTACTTGACAGTTTGGGGAAATGTGTAGCTGTTTGTTGCAAGCATCACTGTTGTGGTATTAGTAATGACAGGGAATTACAGTGCAAGCAGACTGCTTATCATCTGGCCTGATTTCCACATCCTTGATCATCCTTGTAGTGCTGAATTTTCCCTATGCTGCTGATGTCTGGAAAATAAACAGTATAAAGTTGTCTTCTGTTCTTTTTTGGTGCATCAGGTGATCAGAAGTTTGCTGATAAGCTCATCTTGTCATCCCTCACAGCTAGCAAGTTCCAGTACTTGCAATTTTTTGTTGTTTGTAGAAAATTATTATATTGCTGCTGTTTGCAGTAGTGATATTTTTGCATGCATTTTTACAGATATTTCAAAAGAGGCTCCCTATTGAAATGTCAGCACTTAAAGTGTTGAGTGCCGACAAGCTGAAAAAGAAAATAAAAAGATACGCAGGAGAAGAACAAACCTCAAAAATCACTCTCTAAACTTTTTTTTGCAGGGTGGGGTAAGGCCCTCCTGCACCCTCCATGTGGGACAACCCCCCAGACTTGCATATACCAACTCAGAAATTGCTAAACCTTGGAGAAAAGGGAGTATTATAAGAAATGGCATCTCTGACTTGGTATATGTAAGTCCATTCTTTCGGCCATTTGGGTCCTAGCATTTCAAATGGTTACCTGCAAGGATGCTGATTTCCCCAGAAACTATCACTAAAACATGCATGTGGCTAACTGATGCCAGTAAATGACTATCATCTTTAGTGTTTGTTCTCTCTTGGTGAGAACTTTCAAGTATCTAGTTGTAACCACTGTAATTTAACCAGAAAATCGTAGTACTCGTACTCAGAACTTAAAAGCTTTTGCAAAGCTTAAGAAACTTTGGCCCAACAAGGGGCAGCCTCCCCTTCTTCAGAGGGAGAGACATCAGTTAATAGATTGAGCAAGCTTTACAGTCCAGGAGTGGTGTCTGGTTAATCCACTTGTTAAGAGTTACCCAGTTAGACAATGATAGCTGAGGGAATCAAACCTTGCATCACAGGAAACAGCTTAACAGCTCCTTTATCCTCTAAGCCAAGTGGTAGACTTCATTAGATACACCTGTTGTTTTTGTGCAGTAGAATGTGGTGCCTAGGTAGGAAGTGACTTTTTCTGTTACATGGAAAAAAAGAAGTAAGTAAAATTACTGATATTCTGTTTTCCCTGTGGGCCTGAAACCCAGCCGTAGGCCATCTGCTCCTCAGTGTCTACCTTGACAGTAAATGTATTTGATTGTCAGCACTTCAGGAAATATATAACAGCATGGCAGTGGGGACTGAGTCTTCAAATCCCAACTGGGTGTGTCTTTATGAATGGTACTGTACCAATGATCTTTGTTCTTGAGAGTCTATGGCTTTGTTGAATATGATCCCTCAGCTGTACTTTCTGGCTCTACTACAGCTTGTCAGAGTTAGAGCTCATATCACAAATGCTGTTTAGATACTTTGACAGCATGAGTGCATAAATACTCAGAAGACAAGTACTTGGGGTACTAGAGTTGCAAGGAAATTAATCTGACTAAAAGAAAAAACGCTCAAATGTGTTTTATACAGGTTGTCCAGATCACTAAATCAATTTTTCATGTAAGGAGCAACCTATTACTCTCATTCAAGCAATGAAAAATATTGTTTCACTCTCTCTCCAGAATGCTACAAGGGTAATTGTACCACTACACTGTCACTGCTGTTTTGACATAAGCAAGCTAGCATGTGCCCACAGCATTAGATAAAGGCATTAAAGGAAGCAGGGTCTAGATGTTGGTAAAACAAAATATGTCTAGGTTCATTAGGATAGGTATTATCTTGAGCAAAGCTGTGAACTGCCTCTTTGCAGTCACCTTACTGAGGTAATGGGCAGGGGACTTTGGACTTTCAGCATTCTGAATTAGGCATCCGGTGTACTTCCATAAAGCATGCATCTTATGTGCATAGTTCATCTGTCTGCATTTGGTTTCAGTAAAAGTCTGCAGCTGTAAAATGTGATGATCATGTTTCACTGTTGCAGTCTTCTTGTGAGATTTCCTGCCGTGAAAGCCCTTGGCCCGCCCGACTACCAGAGAAAACTCTTTCCGCCTCCCAGGCTGGTGGATGCCTTGACCAATGTCATTGTGCTTGGGTATAAAGGGGAGCTGTCCTGCATCATGATTTGTCTTTTCTTGCCGTCCGAGCCCAAAGCACTGTCCTCCGTCAGTTAGTCCACACCAGAGAGAAGTTGTCATCAGAAAGTTAAGTACCCCGTTTGGGAACTCCTTTCTTTTTCTTCAACTCATGTCACGTTAAATAAATTTACTGTTGTGGTAAGCAAATCCCACACAGAGACTTTCACTCACTTTGTGTCATCTGTTTAAGCCCAGACCACGACATCCCTAGTTGCTGTTTTTGTGCTAATTTCAACACTAGGACTGTTAGGTGTAGGGCTGAATTTTTAGTGAGATTCCTGAATTAAGGATCTTCTCATTCACGTCCGATGGTGACCACCGGTTGTTCCGAAATAGAGCAACCTAGGTGAAGGGAAGAAAAGAAACAAAAGCTTGGGTGTTTGGAAGACAACCCTTCACTGTCTACCTCTCCTTCTAGACTTGTGATTGTTGAGGAAGACTAAGTGCTTTTGCAGCCCCCTTCAGTGTCTGATATTGTGGCATGCAGGCTTCTGTCAAGACATGTTCAGAGTCAACGTGCCGTCGGTCCCATCTACTTCTGTGCAAGCCCTTGCATATGGCTAGTCGGTTGGGTCCAGGACTGCCTTGGCTTCTGAAAGAGCGATTGTCTACCGGTGAAACACTACCAAGGCTTCAGCCTTAACTGGTGCTTTTTCACCCTTCCAGAGAGACAGGTGCCAGGTCATCAGACGCACATAGGCCTAAGGTCAAAGCCACGCCAAAGAGAGGTACTGTAGCAGGGCCTTTGCCTAGGCCTACTGGCTCCATTTTACAGTGATCCAAACAGGATTTCACCTTTAGGGAGATCCTGTATGCTATGATGTAGCATTTTCACTGGGAGGCACAGGAATATCCCCAGTACAAAAAGAGAGTTGTGGAGTTCATAGATCTACATGAACACAAACCACTGGTTATTCTCCCCATTTTTAGAAGTAGTAGAAGATGTTTTTCAGGATTCCTCCTTGAATCTCGATTCCCTTCACCTCCTGTCCCATGTAAACCAGACAAGATTTATAGGGTACAGGACTCCTACAAATAACTGTTTAAAAACTCCTCTGCTGACCATGAGGTGATCACCCCAGGGACCAAAAGGGCTAGAGGCAGTTCATCCAAGAACCCTTTACCTACAGGCAAAGAGAGTAGTGCCCTTGATAGGTTCAGGGAAAAAGGTATGTACTATGAGGGCCCTCAACTGTCAGTTCTATATGATCAAGTATCAGCAAACCATTTTATATCAACTCGATCAGAATATCACCTCCCTAGAGGAAAAAAAAACCTTTCCAAAGAGCTTCTATATCTCTTTCACTCCAGTTCTGAGGTAGCTAAACATTCATTACACTGTGGTTATGATGCTGTGGAATATTCTTGCAGGGCAGCTGCCACTGATTCGGTTATTAGAACGCATGCATGGCTTAGGGAACAATCTCTTCCTAACCATTTTAACCTTCTGGATGTTTCCCTGGGCAAAGACTTTCTCTTTGGCCCTGAGGCAGAGGCAGTTCTCAAAAAGATGGAGAACAAAACGAAGTCTATGCAAACTGTGAAGTACTTCCTCCAGGTGCAGTCTCGTGGGTTCATTAGGAACTCTCCAACTAAGTGCTGGTCAGTTCCCTCCTAGCCTAGGGGTAGATAGAGGAAATCACAGCAGGATAGAGCACATAGGCAGCAGCAACAGCTGCAAAGAAGCAGGCAGTGGACCTCTGAGACTGCAAAGTAAGGGAATTCTAGATCCCAAGCCAGAGAGCAGCTACGACTCATCCACCCCACTCACCCATCCCCACCCAAAGACTAGGAGAAAGGCTTTCACTCTTCAAACAAAACTAGGCCCACATCACTTCAGACAAATGGGTTCTAGCCATTATTTCAAATGGTTACAAACTCCCTTTCAAAGTGCCTTTAAAATTCTCAGATGTTCCACAGAAGCAAAAATCAAAGACCCTTGGCCAGATTCAGTTCTTGTGCTCTCAGGGAGCTGTGGAACAAATTCCAAAAGATAAAAAAGGCAAAGGTTTCTATTCCAGGTGATTCCTGGTTCCCAAAAAGCAAGGCTGTTTTCCCCCCATCTTGGACATTTCCAACTTCAGTCAGTATCTACTGGTTCCAAAGTTCAAAATGTTGACTCTTCACAAGCTGTTACCAGTGATAACCCCTCAGGCCTTCATGGTCTCACTAGACCTAAAAGATGCCTCTCTGCACATTACAATGCAAAAGTCTCACAGAAGCTTCCTTCGCTTCAGGGCAGGCTCTAGTCACTATCAGTTTTCAGCACTGCCCTTTGGCTTATCTAGTGCCCCAAGGGTTTCACAAAGTGTCTAGCACCTGCAGTAGCTTTCTGCAGGACAGGGGGGTCCAAATATACCTTTACCTGGATGATTGCTTGATACAGGCCACAGACCTGTCAAAACTCCAAGGACCAAAAGCTGCTGTTTTTAGTGTCTTCTTGAGCCAGACACCCTTGGGAACATGGGTTGAACTTGGCTAGGTTGTAAGGGCCCTGGGGCCATTAGCCTAGTAACCTGCTGTGATCCTTATGACCTGAAGTTCACCAAAGACCTCCTGTCCTCCCCAGGATTAACAATAAATCTCCAGAAATCCAACACTGCCCCAGCCAAGAGGTTAGATTTCCTGGGGGCACTCCTGGACTCTTCAGTTCAAAAGGCCTCCCTTACACCAGATAGTCTCCTTTTTGACAAATTAGTTTAAAAAAATCAAGCAGAAACATTGCATCTTGGCCTGAGAGTTTCTCCGACCACTGAAATAATTGGCATCATGTATCCTCATGGTTCCCCTGGCCAGGCTAACCTTGATGAAGATTTAGTGATGCGTCAAGACGTATGGTGCCAGAGCTCCAAGTCTCTAGAGTCTGCGATACAGTTGATCCCTTGTCTCAAACTAGAGTTTCCTTGGTGGGTACAGGCTTGTCCCCAAAAGCAGGACCTTCCCTTCAGTTTCAATCCACCGGGCCAAACCCTCACCATAGATGCTTCAGAAATGGCCTCGGGGGCTCACTTTCAACACCCCCAGTCCCAAGGGAAGTGGGAGTTCATTTTAGGGACAGACACATCAATTGGAAAAAACTTATGTCCGTGCAAAAAGGCCTGAGAGCCTTCAAAGAAAAATGGGAACCAGGGATACTGTTAGTAAAAACCGACAGTATCACAGTCATGTGGTATAAAAACAGTCCGGGAGGTGCACAGTCTTTCCTGCTGTGCCATTTTGAGATGCAGGTCTAGAAAACTGTGCACACTCGGGTTGCATCTCATGGCACAGTACCTTCCAGGGGTTCAGAATGCTCTAGCAGACCACTTCAGCAGAAACTTGATGGAACCCCACGAATGGCATCTGCATAGCTCCAAGTTGGGGAGTCCCACAGGTAGACCTCTTTGCCAACAAAGAAAACGCACACCTGAAAAAATTCTGTGCCAGGATCAAACAGAAATCTGCCTGGAAAACGGATGCTTTCTCCTTTCCTTAGACTCACCTCTTCATTTATGCATTACCCCTTTTACCCCTTCTGCTCAAGTGCATCTAAAGATAAGGGAAGAGGGCCCAAGGGCAATACTGATAGCACCAGACTGTCCCAGACAACACTGGTATCCTTTCCTGCTTGACCTTACCAATCAGTGCCCATGGCTGTTACATCAGAGAGTAGCCCTCCAGGGAAGGATTGTGCACACCAACCTACAGACAGTCTTTAAGCTTAGATAATTCCTCAGCACCCAGCTGCAACATTACCATAAGCAAGTAAGTGCAGGACATCCACAAATAATCTAGAAGGCCTTACCACTAGAAAATAAAATTCAGCCAAATGGAATAGATTCTCTATTTGGTGCCAGAAGCAGCACCTCAATTAAAATTCAGCACACTTTACCACCATGCTAGACTACCTGGCTAGTTTGGTAGACAAAGGCCTTTTTTTACTCCTGCATTAAAATTCATGCATCTGCCATTTTGGCCCACATTCCTACTCTTCCTCCAGTCTTTTCCAATTCCTTTTTAAAACAATTTCTTGGGGGAATCATTTACATTAGACCTCCCAGGAGGAAACCTACTTCTTCATGGGACCTCAACTTTTTTCTAGAAAATCTGACTTTGCCTCTTTTCGAACCTGCGGCATCTGCTCCTCTGAAGTATCTTACTTGGAAAACAGCCCTGTGCTGCTGGCTATCACCTCAGCCAGAAGGGTTTCTGAGTTGCAGGCCCTCATGGTAGTGGATCTATTTATTTTCCACCAAGACAGGGTCTCCCATGGAATTAATCCTCCTTTCATGCCCAATGTGGTCACTGATATTTCTCTAAGTCAAGCCCATTGTCTGCCTACATTCTTTCCCAATCCTCGGAACAAAGTGGAAAGAATACTTCATTCTTAGGATGTGCACATGCAGCTCCACTTTTATCTGGACAGGACAAAAACCTTGAAAATCTGACCAGCTTTTTATTACCTGTGCCGCTGGCTCTGCTGGGAAGCCAGCTTCTAAACAGACTATCTCTAAATGGATCTCCCATGTGAAATGATTAGGTCACACTCTGCAAGGGCCACAGGTACCTCTGCTGCCTTTTTAAAGGGAGTCCCTACAAGGACATCTTTAAAGCAACCACCTGGTCATCTCTGCAGACTTTCACAAAACACTATCACTTGGCAGCCTTTTCTAAGTCTAGAAGAGGATTTGCACTGCCATCCTGCAGGGCATCCTCTTCTCTCCTTAATTTCCTTCCTCCTCACTTCAGCTTTGGGTATCTTTCCACAAGTCAGGACTGCAGTGGTGAAACACGAAGAACATAATACAGTTGTGTACATTACCAAAAATGTAGATGTTCGAATGTATTCACTGTTGCTATCTTCTTTCCCTCCCTCCTTCCCCCTTAGCCTAGTACATTGCCTAATAAACTAATCCAGCCAACCCCCCCCCGGCTACCCTGCTGTAAGGGTCCCTTTCCTTAGTTCCCTCATGTCAACTTAGGGCTCATCCTGGTAGAGCACAGCACATTATTGAAATCATGACAGAGGCTGGCTCCCTTTATACCCAAGTGTACTGGCATTGGTCAAGGTGTCCACCAGCCTGGGAGGCGGAAAGAGTTTTCTCTGATAGTTGGGCCGGCCGACTGCTTTCACAGCAGGAAATCCTACAAGAAGACTGCAACAGTGAATACACTTTAACATCTATGATTATGGTAAGTATACACAACTGTCCTTTTTCTCTAAAAAAATAAAATTGTTTTGAATTAGAAGAGTAAAAATTAAATTTTATCTGGTGATCAAGATGGGAAAAGCGAGCAAGATGCACCTTCTAATTTTGTGCTATATATAATTTTTTTGAAGATTATGGTCTGAATTTATGAAAGCTGAGAGTACAGTTGATCTGATGTCAGTTTTCATTCATTCCTCAACATGTTGAACATGTGGGCTCGGATCCAGTCCTCTGATCTAACTCTGCTGCTTTTTCCAGATCGTGGATACCGCAAACTCTTGAGCTCTTCCCTTACACATAATGCTGTAGTTGCCCTCCATACCTCAGATCTTGTTTGCCATCTTCGCGTACAGATGCGGTCCCTGTCAACTCTCGAGCATTAGTCTGTTAGAGGTAAGTGAAATATTTTTTTTCCTTTTTGGCCATCTTTAAATTTTTGTTTTAACTAAATTTTTTGTAACTTCCCTTGTCCTACGCTTCTTCATTGTAACATAGGTGTTGGTATTTTTTCCCATTCTTGTTACTTTTATGGTAACTTTTATATTACCATAGTTGGTCATTTTTCTGACATTTTACTTGACTCATTCCCACCAGTAGAACTCTTTTTTTTTGAGTGTGTACTTTTAATTCCCAGTGGGTGTGGCTTCAGCCTTTAAAAAATTAAGTTATCACCTTACAGTTCTAACAGATGCTCATTGACAGAGGTCATATAGCAATACAATTGTGTTTGCCATCATGTATGCTTCAAGATAAAATATTCTGATAACCTGAAGAAATGCTGAGAATATCCAAACCAAAATTGCAACAACCACAGCACTGCAGGACAAAGGCCAATAAAGGTCCATACCCTTGCCGCCAACACAAAAAGCATACCAAGGTAATAAGAAAAACTGTTTAATTCCACAGATTGATTAAGCGCTTTTGTTTCCCCACGGAAACTTCCCCAAGATAAATGTTACACACAGTCTCACTTTAAATACATATCGCTCCGATCTCATTGGTTAAGAGAACACCTCATTAATAAAATATACAGCCTTTAAAATGTCATTTGAAAATGCAGTGTTAACTTGGTAAACAAGTGGTGTAATATGAAAATGGTTAACTGTGTATTAAACAACCATATATACATACATGTCTTATATAAAACACATTAATAGATATGTTCATATATTGTAAAATTATAGTATATTGGCTCTCATCTTTAATGCAGGAACTATGGAAACATGGTCATGCCTAGGTAAGTACTAGGCTATCTGCCCAAGGGCATTTATAAGCCTAGCCAGAATGTGTTGGCTTTCGCCACCCCCTTAGGTTAGTTCCCTGTGCTTCTGTCCAGCAGAGCCATTAGTTCCCTGCACCACTGTCCTGCAGAGCCAGTGCAGTGATCCCCGGGGTAAATTTTCTGTTTCCCATCCACTCGTCAAGGTTTCTCTTGAAGAGTGTTAGCGAGGGTCTCTCCCTGATGTATATTGGAATCCTGTTCCAAAGCATGGGGAGTCTCAAGGATAGGAATTTATCCCTCCAGCATGTCCTATTTATCGTTGTGGTGAGGTTTATATCTCTAGAGCGTGTGGCTCTCTGGGATTTGTTTTTTTTAGGTGGACATCAATTCTGGGTTGGACATGGCCTTGTATGTCAGGCAGAGATCACCTCTGAGTAAGCAGTATGCAACCGAGTACAGCTGGAGTTTCTTGAGTCGGGCTGCATAGGGTGTCTGAGGCCAGTAATCCTCTTGGTGAGGTACTTTGCTGTTGCAGGTGTCTTGTAAGGAACATACCAAATGGGGCGTTGTATTCTATGATGGGTCTAATGAGTGATGAGTAGAGAGGCACAATAATCTCTTTTGTTCTAAATGCGAACCCTTTTCTGATTATATGGGCCACATAGGATTGTCTAACCACCTTGGCAATATGATTATCAAAGGAGAGATTGTTATCTACTTGGGTCCCCAGATCCCTTATTACATTTTCTGTATTTAGGGGACTACCACCTATGTGGTAGTTTGCGGGTACTTTGTTTTTTCCAAAGGGGATGACTATGCACTTCTTGGCATTTAGCTTGAGGCCATGATTTTGACACCAGGTATCTGTCTCAGTGAGACCCATCTGGAGGGTGTCTCTATCAGCCGGAGAATCAATTATGGCCCCTAGTTTGCAATTGTCTGCGAACTTGGTCAGCCATAGTCCTCCTATGCTTGCCTGTACCTCTGAGAAATATATACTGAACAGGAGGGGTCCTAGGACTGAGCCCTGGGGGATGCCATTTGTAATCGGTTTAGAGTCGGATGTAGAGCCTGCAACTCTCACCATGTGGGTTCTATCCATGAGCCAGTTGGCAACCCTTCTCGCGACGTAGGGGTTTATGTTCAAGCTGGTGAGCTTGTCTATAATACTAGAATGGGGAATGGTGTCGAAAGCCTTTGTGAGGTCTAGGTAGGCTGTGTGGACCTCCTTTCCCTCGTCTAATGCCTTTGTAACCGTCTCAAAGAAGTCCACCAGGTTTAGGAGGCATGATCTGCCCTTAACAAAACCAAATTGGGGTACGGTCCAAGGTTTGGAGGTTCCCAATGTCTCTGTTAATGAGTTCCATGATGATGCCTTCCATAGCCTTGCAGACCAGGCTAGTCAGGCTTATAGGGCGATAGTTCCTGGGGTCCGTTGTGGCTCCACCTTTGTGAAGCAAGATAATTGCATCTCTCTCTAACTGTGCACCACTCTGTGGGTATGTAGCCTGTAGGGAGGCTGAGTTTGAATAGTGTGTGTAGGTGATGGGTTAGTTCATTTTGGAGCTCTTGTAAGACGCAGCCTGGGACCCTGTCCGGTCCCATTGAAGCTGTGTTTGTGGCTTTGGATAGGGCTATTTTAACCTGTGTGTCAGTGATTGACGGGGCCCTACATTCTTCTGGTATGGTTATGGGCCCTTTAGGGGGTGAGAGGGGGGTGAAGTTTGCACTAAACCTGTCTGCTAGAATGTTTGCAATATTAGTCGGTTCAGTGTATTTTGTGCCATTCTGCACTAACTCAGAGCAGATCTGAGAGTTTCCACTTAAGTTCTTGACATAGCTAAAGAACGCTTTGTGGTCATCTTTGGAGTCATTGGCAATTTTTCTTTTGAAACTAGCCTTGGATGATTTAATGAGGGATCGTAGTTTCTTGCTGATACTGATCAGGGATGTCTTTCCTTCTTGGGATTTTACTCTTTTCTGTACTAGTTCCTCCTTCTGTTGTATAGCTTGTTTATGGCAGGGGTCCACCAGACTGGTTTCCTTTTCTTGGAGGAGTGAGTATTGGTTTTACTTGGGATAGCATGATCCATGCATTCTTGCAGATGCTCAGAGTGCCTTTGTAAAGGTTTCAGCAGCTTGGACAGCACTGTCCTTTAGCATGGGGGCTGTGAACCTTTCCACCTCGGTCTTAAGTAACGTGAAGTTTGCTTTTGAAAAGTTTTTCATGGTGGTTTCCTTGATTTCGGGGTGGGGGCGGAATGTGGATATCCAGAGTGATTAGTCTATGGTCTGATGATCTAACCAGTGAGGGGTTGACCTCCGGTGTGGAACACTGGTCACCCATGTTGGTGATGACCAGGTGCAATATGTTCCCTCTGGTGGGGGTGTTGACCAGTTGATCCAGGGCGTTCAGGTTTATAAATTCTAGGAAGCATTGGGCAAGGGAGTTGGTACTGGAGTAGTTCTCCCAGTTTGTTTGGGTAATTGAAATTGCCCAGTATTAAGGTGTTTGGTAGGACCTTCATATTTCCCAGTGTCTGCAGAATGGGGGTTCTGGGCCATGGTGGGTGATCTGTAGCAATCTACAATTTGGATTGCAGTTTTGCTAATTGTTGCACATGGATGATCTCTGCATTGTGCTGCGCCACTAACCTGGAGGTGTGGGTATCCTTTATGAATATGGGTACACCCTCGCCTTTTGTGTTTTGGGCCTGGTTCTGTGGCCGAAAGGTATGGTATGAGTTATAGCCTAGTAGTGCTGGGGTGCTCTCAGGAGTCTTTAGACTTCTGGCGTTGAGTAGCATTACCCTCAGTTTTTGGTTACTTGTTCTATTTAATGTCTTTTGAGCCTTGCCTAAAAAAGGCACTATGGGGGCGGCAAGAGCCTTGGCCAGTATTCAAAAGCCTAAGGGTGACTGGTGCAAGCCATCTCTTGCGAAGCAACGTGGCTTGTCGAGCATGTCATCACAAGCGGACAGATACTGGATCCCCTTTGACACCAGAAACTTAGCCAGTTGTTGAAATTGATAATTTTTTTCTTTATACTGTGGCATCATTCTTGGTGAGGGCAGGATGCTACTCAGGGTCATACCAGCCTGGGCTACATGATCAGAGAGCTCTTCCATGTCTCTTGTCATGTAGTCCAGGGAGGTACGTCTCAGGTCATTCACACCAACATGGAGAATGACAGAGTTGTATTTGTACTTGTTCTGGAGTGACCTGAGTGCTTATGTGGTGGATCCCGGCACCAGACGGGCAGCTAACTGTAACCTTCTTGTCTAGCCTAGTTAGTGGGAAATCAGTGTGCCTGACTATAGAGTCGCCTATTACTAGTGTGTTGGGTGTGTTATTTTGCGTTAAGGGCTGTGATTGCATGGCACACTGATTTTGTGAAGTATGTGTTTCATGGTTGGTGATGGGGTGTGGAGGTTGCTTGGATGTCTGCTTTGGAGGTCTCTGTTGCTTTTGCCGATTTTTATTTAGAGCCTCCGAGTATGTTTTCATGTATTCATGTGTCTTATTTGCAGGTGTTGGTTTATTAGGTCTATGTGAGACTGGTGGTGTGTTGCAAGTATTACCCTTCTCCTCTTGACTGTCAGTTCCAGTCTTGGGTTGAGAGAGCTTTGCCTCCAGTTTGGCTGTATAATTGCATCTCTTGCATATATTACTGTTTGGTGGTAGGAGGAGAGGGTTGTCTGTGTACATGAGGCAGTTGTAACATTGGCTCAAAATGCCCAGATTCACCAGTTGGACTGGAGAGTACACCGGAAACTGCCCTTTGGACATGCCTGAATAGGTAGAGTAAGCTGTTCTGATTGGCTGGTGGGGACGAACAGAGAGCCTTGTCCTTCTGGACAGTATAGGGGGGGTCTAGTGCTATGGTTAATTAATGCTTGCTATGAGTTTTAAGCAAGTGCTTGACTGAAATTAATGGTTTGAGTGCTAACGTTGAAGGTTTGTCTAGTTCCAAGGGAAAAATTGAAGAGTAGACTTTGTGTAGAATAGTTTAACTCTAGCTAAATGGCGCTGCCCTGTGCACAAAACCGCACAAATGCATTTTTTATAGCAGGGAAGTGAAAGAGATAGAAATTAGCCCAAAATGGCTGATAAACTACTAACTTCTGGGCTGAAACCACTCCTCCAGGGACAGGCTGCTCAAAGCTCCCCTCTCTCACAGGTTAACCGAGAAACTTCCTTCTATCCAAGTAAGGTATGGGCAACACAGAAACTTGTAACTCAGCCCTGGATTCAGCAATAACCTGAAAACTGGACTATACTAGTTCAGAAAGGTGGGTAACAAGTATATATTTTTTTCAGAAAATAAAGTAGATACAATCAAAACAACACTTCAAATGCACAGAAAAGGCTGTCGCACTTTAGTGTGCAGCCTACAACAGTTAAACAGATTATTTAAACACAAAAATGATTTAATTCAAGTGCAGGCAGCAAATAAGTACAATATGTAGCAATAACAAACTTTTTAAATCACAGATACACTAACTCAACCCTGGACTTGTACAAGCGTCAAAACTCAACTGCCATATCAGTTCACGGTATTCAAGTTTTGTTTCCCAGTCTCCTCCCCGTTCAAGGGGTTTAACCTGTTCTGTCACCCAAAATTTAAATTTTGCTTCCAGACAAACATTCATATGCCTGTACAGGGCATTGGTGTCATTGCCCTTATCTATATCATATACATGTTTGTATATTTACTGCCTTAAACATCTTTCGTTTTTTCTAATATAAAATGCATAACGTGCTGTGCATATATATATATATATATATATATATATATATATATATATATATATATATATATATATATATTCATACTGGGCCAATGTAGTTCATTGGCATTAACGACCATACAAAACTGGGAACAACAACCGCATCTAAAAGTTCCCTTTTTAACCCTTGTATCAAAATCATTATAATAGGCTGCACCTTCAACTAGGTTATTAAAGTTGATCCCTCTTCTAAAACTAACCTTAAGGGAATTGTTGAACACCCTGAGGGTGTTAGCATAATGGCAAACATGTTCCAGTTTTTGGTAGTAATTTGTCTAATCTGTGGTGAGTCCTGGTTAAACCTAGTTACAAAGTCTTCTTTCTTTTTCTTTCGGCTTTTCCCGGTTAGGAGTCGCCACAGCGCAACTGTGGTCCGCTAATGATTGGCAGTAGATTTTTTACTGGTGCCAAGGTGCCAGCTCGACGCCCAACCTTCAACGAAGGCACACACATTCTACGCATGTCTTTTGAATGCCACTTGACCACGGGGAGGACATGTAGACTCCACAAAGAAGGCGCTCCAGCCGAGAATCGAACGGGAGAACCTCTTGCTGTGAGGCAACAAAGCTACTGCTGCACCACCGTGGCTTAGAATTCCTGACTTCACCTCCCCACCTCAGTGTTGCCAAATGTCCCCTCTGGCACAATATTAGTATTCATTTCCTGGCCTTTAATCAGGGGAATGTATTTAGAACCCCATCCATCTAGGAATTCTATCTTAATAAGCTCAGTAAGGGATCTAGGATATTCCCAGAGAATAGACATATTCTCAATATAATCTAATTCCTGAACCAAATGATCCTTGACCGAAGTCATCCGGGCGACCCTAACCATTTGTTCTTTGACTATGTTTATCTTTTGAAAGTAAGAATGATTGCTCCAAAAGTGTACGTATGAATTAGAGAAGTATTCCTTCCTGAAAATTCTAGATACAAAGTTCTGATTCTCTTCATCTTTAATAAACTTTACATCCAAATGTGAAATACTAGTTCAATTAACTGCATGTGTGAACGACAAAACATCAGTAGTTGTCACAAGGTACTCCATAAAATTGTCCACACATTCAATTGGGGCCCTGCCATACAATAAGGATGTCATTCAGGTAACAGTAATAGGCCCTAATATACTTATAATATTCAGACTTGAATATATGTTGAGTTTTCATAATGTAATATTGGCATAAAATGGGGCACATGCACCACCCATTGCCACGCCGTCAAGCTGTTTATAATATTCACCTTGGAAATGTGCAAAATTGTTTTTCAAATAGAGTTCCATATTTTCTAGAATTAAAATGAACTCATTCCTGTATAGAAAATCAAAACTAACTAGTAGTACTTAAAACCAAGATAAATTTACCTGGTGGGGAAGTAACAGAAACAAGATCTTTAACATCAGTGGTAACAAAATATAAACTGATGTCAAACACCAGTGTCCCCATCTTGGTTAGGAAGTCCCAAGAGTCTATTAGAATATGTTTATGAAGGCCATAAAAAGGTTTTGATTTATAATCTATATAATTCACCAAGGATTGAGTCTTGGAACCTGCCAATGCTACAATTGGTCTTAAGGGGGGAGGGGGGGGTCTAACATGTCCTTGTGAATGTTAGGAATTCCAAAAATCCCAGGGATCACAGGTTTTTCCACTCTATAGTTCTATCTTCTATCACCTCTTGGAAAAGATTATCCTCCAAGTTAAATCTGTTTTTCTATATGCCACTTCAATTTCATTGTGAGACACCTGGCAGTATCTTTCTTCATCATTAAGTATATCCAGCATTTTGCCCATACAATTCCACTGTTCGATGGTAACTACCCCTTCCCCCTTGTCAGGCTTCATAATTCTTAAATCCTTTCTTTTACTCAAAGCCTGCAGTAACCATCTCTCCTCTTGAGTTAAGTTGTCTTTGTACCATCTCTTGGTCTTAAAATACTTTTTTAAATATCATTCTCAAGTAAGTTGGTCAAGATGGGATGGAGGGGTGGGTTAAAAGTGCTTTTTTTTTTTTTTTTTTTTTTTTAGTGCTTTATAGATACCGGTACTTGGGGACATAGTCCTCTCACTATACCCCAAAAATTCTTTTAGATTTAATTTCCTAATGAACATTTTTCTGTCTAATACGGTGGTGGTGCTGTGGTAGCATTGTCGCCTCATAGCAAGACGTTGTCCCATTCGTTTCTCAGCTACAGCTTCTGTGTGGAGGCATACGTAAATGGGGCGTGCCTTCGTTGAAGGTTGTGCGTCAGGGCTGGTAACCCGGTAAGTAAGAATCCACTACCAATCATTAGCGGACCGCAGTTCCGCTGTGGCGACCCCTAACCGGGAAAAACCGAAAGACACAAGCAAGGGTCTCGGGTAACTTCCCTTTGTTAGCAGGGATAAACGTAAACCCCTTTTGAAAAAGCTTAAAATGAGACTCCTCCACAAACCGTATCACTATAATTAAAAAATTGAAATTATCCAAAGTATATATACAACCATTTTCAACTGTAATAACAGTATGAGGGTTATCCCCAATCATACTCTCCAAGTCAGCATTCTTTGATTCCCTTTCCCTTTGATTTTGTAATATGGTTGCCATTTGTGGATTACCTGTGTATGTGAAGGACGTGTTCCTAAGTTCTGAAGTCTTAGGGATCTCCTGGAAAGATGTTTCTCTAAAGGGATTCTAGAATATCTATCATCATTTTCTGTTAGTCTTCTCTTTGACTACTACATGTCTATTTTCTATTTCGGGGTAATTACCCTTACTTTTAGGTAAAAACATGGAATATGCTCTTTTCATGGTATTCTTTTTCATCCCTCTCTAATTTAGATATGTTCCTTTTCTTTTTCTCTACTGTTTCTCCACGTCATAAAATATATTACAATATTTGCTCTTGTATTCATTGATGGAGAACAGTAAATCATTTTGTATATGTGTATTCAAATCAATTATTTCTCGATGCAATACATTTAAACATTTTGCATTGTCCATAATTAAAATACGCATAATGGCTAATCCGCCATCATTCAAAATGTTTACAATTTCTTTAAACAAATCTGCTCCCTCATTAACATTATTAGGGAACTTGCCTAAAAGCAAACCCCTTGGCACCCTTTTTTTTTTTAAATATTTTAGAAACCAGTTATCCAGAGTGAGGGATTTGTATTTGGTTAAGTGGTCTTAACTGGTAAATCATACCTTGGTATGATGTGTAAATATCAGTGTTTTTCTCCGTATGTCCCCAAGGTGACAAGGGTCATTTGGCAACATTGGGATGGGGGTCCAGTCAGGAATTCTGAGGTTTGCATTATAACTAGGTTTAACCAGGACTCACCACAGATTAGACAAATTATTACCAAATACTTGAACACGTTTGCCATTATGCCTTATACCCTCAGGGTTTTCAATTCCCTTAAGGTAAGTTTTAGAAGAGGGGCTAACTTTAAAAATCTATTTGAAGGTGCAGCCTATTGTAATGATTTTGATACGAGGGTTAAAATGGGAACTTTTAGATGTGGTTGTTCCCAGTGTCATATGGTTAATGCCACTGAACTATATTTGCCTTGCCACTGAACTATATTTCCCCAGTCTGAATAGGTATATCCTCACTGACTGAACACTACAATTGTTTTTCTAAGGGTGTGCACCAAATGTTATGCATTTTATATTGGAAAAACTAAAAGATGTTTAAGGCAGAAAATATACGAGCATGTGTATGATATAGATAAGGGCAAGGACACCAATGTCCTGTACAGGCATATGAATGTTTGTCCGGAAGCAAAATTTAAATTTTGGGTGACAGAACAGGTTAAACCCCTTGAACAGGGAGGAGACTGGGAAACAAAACTTGAATACTGTGAACTGATGTGGCAGTTAGTTTTGACACTTGTACAAGTCCAGAGTTCCATAATTCCTGCATTAAAGATGAGAGCCAATATATTACAATTTTACAATATATGAACATTTGTTGATGTGTTTTGTATAAGACATGTATGTCTATATGGTTGTTTAATACACTATTTGTTTACAATTTTCACATTACACCATTTGTTTACCATGTTTACATGTCATTTTTAAATGACATATTTTAAAGGTTGCATATTTTATTAATGAGGTGTTCTCTTACCTAATCAGAACGGAGTGATGTGCATTTAAAGTGAGACTGTGTGTAACATATTTATTCTGAGGAAGTTTTCATGGCGAAATGAAAGCACTTAATCTGTGGAATTTATCTACTTATGGAATTAAATTGTTTTTCTTATTACATTGGTGTGCTTTTTGTGTTGGCGGCAAGAGTTCAGACCTTTATTTTCTTTTGTCCTGCAGTGCTATGGTTGTTGCAATTAAAATTTTCTGATACCTTGTATGTAACATCATTTTGGAATTATTAATGCAAATATGAACAGGCAGCATTTGACGCCTAGAGGTGTGTGCAGTAGGAGGTAACTGCAGAAACACTTGTTGACCTCACACACTGCTGTAATGAGTTGGTTAACAAAAGAAGAAAACGTTCTGCTCTTTTTTTCTATCGTACTGATTGAAATGGCTGAAAAACCTTCGGGTTTCAAAACATGCACAGTGTGTGGGCATAAGATCCCTCTGTCGTCTGATGCTCATGACTCCTGTGTGTATTATTTAGGCCCGTAGCATTTGTGTCATGTGACATCTCCAAAGCTTTTAACCCCAGGGCGTTGATCGACCATAAAAACAAATTTATATGGAAAGGGCTAATTCTGTCTTTTTTCTGAGTCACTGGCTGGAGCCTAACCATCCAAGGCAGACAAAAGTCTCCAAAAAGTGCCAGCCAGAACCTTCTGGTTCCTCCTTTCCTTCTGATCCGACCACAGAGCCAGCCAAGAAAATCTTGAAATGGTCTGATTCGAAGACCAAATCCTCTGATCTGACTGTTTTCAGATACAAGGTCTGCCTCATCAGATCTGGTTCTTTTGAAGCAAAAACAGCTCGCCTGGACCCGGTATATGTTTTTTTGTTTGGACCCTGTCCCCTCTCAGCTGCCATCTACCTTTTTAGAGAGATGCTGTCACTCTAGGTCCCCTTAGTGGCCTTTTCATGTTCTACCAGAAGTCTTAGAGGTAGATGCGGATAGAATGATGAAGTTTCTGTCTGCACAGATTCAGATGAGAGTTTTTGCAGCTGCTGCCCCTTTGAGTTCGGAGACCTTTACCAGAATTACTTTATGCATCTTGACTCCTTCTCCAATCTATCCTTTGGCTTTGGAGCCTTTGATCAGAGTTTTGTGGGACCGTCTGTATTGGATCCAAAGATTGTTGTATCTTTGGCTCCAGATACCTTCTCTCAGTGGGCTGGCTCTGAGCTTGTCAGAGCCAAAGCAGTGTAGTTGGCTCTGAGGTGTTGGCCTACTCCAAAGCTGTCTGAGCTCGGCATTGGACAGCTCAGCTCCAACTTCTTCCTATGGTGGACTGCGTTCGGGTCAGAGGGAGGCAATATCACTGTTGCAGTCATTACATTTGGGTTATCCTGCTGGCAGGTTGCCCTCAGTCGGCCTGAATTCCAAAGTCTTGGGTCCTGAGTCGGTTGCTGTCACCTCTTCCCTGACGTCAGGTCATCAGGGGTATAAAAGTTGCAGCCGACACCATTTTATTCAGTCTTTCTTGCCGCGCGGTGCCCAAAGCAGAAGCAGTTCACAAGTGCCAGTCAGCTGACTCCTGAGATTTTCGTGTTCGAATTTCAGATCCAAAGTCTTCATTAAAAGCAAAGTACCCCGTTGGGGAAACTTTTTTCTTGCTCCAGACCGATGTCAGAAAAAGTTAATAATTGTATTTCTTGTGGGAAGCAAATACCTCATAAGGACTTTCATTCTTAATGTATTCCTTGCCTAGGCCCTGACCACGACGTTGCTAGTTGTCGGTTTTGTGCTAGATTTAACCAACGCACTATTAAGCATCAGTATGATTTTGCATTAAGCTATTTTGGGTGAAGATTTAATTATACAATGTCGTCAGATAGGCATTAGACTACCGGAGTTCACAAAAAATGCAAAGAAAAAGACAGGCAACTGAGGTCCAAAACCGACGACGAAGCTTCTCTTAAGCAAGTCGCCAGTTCTCAGTGAGGCGCTTTCGCAACCCCTGACACGCACTACTTTAGAGTTGCAGGTCGCTACCACCTCCCCATGTGGAGTCGGCCAGGCCACTGGAAACTCAAGGTATTGGAGCCTCTGAGATTATTCCCTCAGATGGGTCTAGAGCTGCTGAGCAGGCATCGGCTTCTGCAGGTGTATTCAGACCAAAACAATTGTATATTAAACTGACTTCAAAGACTAAAACACCTTTAAAGGCAAAGAAACAAGTTCACCAGCCACAAGGACAGGCCGCCATGCCCAAAAAACAGATGTTCAAAATGGCCGAAGACTTGATTACCTTGATCAGGGGTTCCTATCCCCCTCCTGATAAGAGGCCTAGGCAAGAGTCAGACTATGAATCTTCAGATCAGGTTTCCATTTCTTCTGATCAGGAATATTCTCTTCCCCTCTATGAGGATTCTGATGCTGAAGAATCCATTCCTTCAGCTTCTCCTCCTGAGGACTACTCTTTTGGGGAAACCCTGCATACCATGAGGGAGCTCCTCACTGGGAGAGCCAAGATTTTTCAGAGTCTAAGAAAAGGCTTAGAGACTTCCTTTTACTACCTCAACACAGGCCTCTAGCCATTCCACCTGTGTTGGACATTGTAGATGTGTTCTCGGAGTCTAGTCTGACCCCTGACTCTTTACCTCCAGCTCCTGTTAAGCCGGACAGATACTACAGGGTCCCTGACTCTCATAAATTCCTTTTCAAAAACCCTACTGCAGACCCAGAAACTATTTCTCGGGGTCCAAAAGGGGTCAAGGCTTCTACTGCAAAAAACCCTACCCCCTCTGACAGGGATTCTAGGGCTCTGGATAGATGGGGGAAAAAAGATTTACACTTCTGCTACTTTGGCTATAAGAGCCTTAAATTGCCAGTTTCATATGCTCAAATATCAGCAATATATCATGACACTGCTTAAACAGAAAATGATGGCAAATTCTGAATGTGCAGAAAACAAAGAAATGCAGGATTTATTACATGCAGCTGAACAAGTTTGAAAGCATACTTTGCAATGTGGGTTTGATTCTCTGGAGGCCTCCTGCAGGGCCGCTGTTATGGGTTCTGTCATTAGGAGGCATGCTTAGTTAAAGGAACAAAATCTGCCTGACCATGTTAAAGTAAAATTATTAGATGCTCCTTTACAACATGATACCTTTTTTGGTGTTAAGGCAGAAGAGGTGTTAAAGAAAATGGAGGACAAACTAAATCTATGTAAACGGTTAAGGATTTCTTACAGGTACAGCCACCTAGATTTAACAGACACTGGCCTACAAAGAATTGGTCCTTTCCAGTCTCAGACAGACCTCAAAGGGGCAGATCCAGACGGCCTAGAGGCAGATCCACAGCTGCAAGGATCCTACAGGTCTAAGCAGTGGAGTGCTTCTACCTCCAAAGGTGGAGAGGACAAATCACAATCATACAGGAAACAGTCCCAATGACTTCCCCCTGCCTGCACCAAGCACGTATCTTCTGGCCGCACCCTTAGAGGGAAAACTAGCACTTTTTTCTCAAAATTGGCACATTATAACCCAGGACAAATGGGTTCTAGACAGTGTCACAAGGCTACAAGTTTCATTTCCATACCCTGCCAAGGGCAAACGGTTAGCCAGACCTGCCAAAAAGTCAATGGGCAGAGGCTCAAAAACAAGTCGCAGCTCTCATGGACATGAAGGCTATTCAAAAAGTGCCACAGCGAGAGCAGGGACAAGGATTTTACTCAAGACTGTTCTTGGTACCCAGAAAAGACAAAGCATGGAGACCAATACTGGACCTATCCATTCTAAACACTTTCCTGGATATACCAAAATTCAAGATGTTGACCTTACAGCAGCTTCTGCCCATGCTGGGCAGCAAGGCTTGGCTCGTGACTTTAGACCTAAAAGAGGCAAACCTGCATGTCCCAATCAGACAATCATGCAGAAGATACCTCAGATTCAAAGCTGACTTAAAGCATTACCAATTCTCTGCACTGCCCTTTGGCTTATCTACTGCGCCCAGGGTCTTCACAAAGTGCCTGGCACCAGTAGTTGCTTACTGCAGACAAAGAGGAATACAAATATATCGTTACTTGGACGACTGCCTCATACAAGCAGAGAACAAGGACATTCTACTACAGCATCTGACGTTTGTAATAAGACTTTTAAACATGCCTGGGGTACACAGTCAACAAAAAGAAATCAAAACTAGTGCCCTCTCAAGAGATAATATTCCTGGGTGCAAGCTTAAATACAACTGCCCAGATGGCTTATCTCACTCCAGACAAACAAAGGCAACTGACTACCTATTTCAAGGAGATGGCAACAAAGGCCCAGTTATCTGCAAGAAAAATTCTGCAGGCTTTGGGCTTCATGGCATTCTGCATCTTACTAATTCCATATGCAAGACTGCATATGAGGAAATTTCAGTGGTACCTAAAAATTGTCTGGACACAACATTGCCACAGTCTGGAAACAATGATTTCTGTAATTCCCTGCCTGCAGCAGGAGGTTTTGATGGTGGGCAAAGGCTTGTCACCAAAACAAGAGACAGCCATTCTCACTACCCCCAGCCAGGCAGAGCCTAATGACGGATGCATCAGATTATGCCTGGGGGGCACACATGGCAGGAAGAGGCATTCAGGGCACCTGGTCCACAAACCAGAAGCATCTACATATCAATCAAAAAGAGATGCTAGCTGTTCAAACTGCCCTGATAGCCTTCAAGGACCTACTTCATCTGGGACAACTACTGATAGACGGACAACACCACGGTCATGTGGTACATAAACAAGCAGGTGGGCACTCATTCTTATCCCCTGTGCAGACTAGCCATGGCTTTATGGGACACAGCATTGGCTTACCAAGTTCATCTGCAGGCACAATTCCTGCCAGGAAAGGAAAATACTCTGGCAGATGAACTAAGCAGAAACCTCATGGATCCCCATGAGTGGCACCTGGATCCCCAAGTCTTCAGCATAACAAAGAAATGGGGACGCTTGGACATAGATCTATTTGCCTCCCCCTCAAAACAATCAGCTAAAAAGATTCTGCACAAGGACTTATCACAGACAAGCTTGGAAAGTGGACACTTTTATCTTTCAACTAGACAAACCTATCAGTGTATGCCTTTCCTCCACTGCCTCTCCTCCCCAAGGTACTCCTAAAGGTCAGGCAGGAGAAACCAAAAATGATTCTGATTGCCCCAGACTGGCCACGCCAGTACTGGTATCCGATCTTAAGGAACTTGTCCCAATGCCCAGCCTGGATCTTACCTCAAATAACTCCTCTACTGTCCGAACAAAACAGTCAGATTCTGCACAGCCAACTCAGGACCCTAAACCTGGCAGCATGGCAGATATAATGTAGCCATACAAAACCACACCTCTTAGTAAAGCTGTGATGGATGTCATTTTAGAAGCCAGAAGGCCTAGTACTAGAAAATCCTATACGGGGAAATGGAGGAGATTTTGCGCTTGGAACCAAGCTCAAGGAACTGATAGAGCTGTCCCAAATATTCCTCAGATTTTGCAATACTTAACTGAGATGCTGGACAAAGGCCTATCTTTTTCATCAATTAAAATCTATGCCTCTGCCATTTCAGCTCATTACAATACAGAGCCACCACTCTTTTCTCATCCTTTATTAAGGCAGTACCTCAGAGGAGCCAACAACTTAAGGCCTCCAAGGAGAATGCCAATACCTGCATGGGACCTCAATTATGTCTTGGAAAAACTCACCTTACCTCCTTGTGAGCCAGCTGCTACTGCGGATATAAAGTTCTTATCTTGGAAAATAGCTCTGCTCCTAGCAATAACTTCTGCAAGACTAGTTTCAGAGCTACAGGCTCTCATGGCTGTGGTACCCTTTATCTTTTTTTATCCAGACAGGGTCTCTCAGAGAACAAACTCTACATTTATGCCAAAGGTGGTATCCAGTGTAGCCCTTAACCAAACAATCCATTTGCCAACTTTTTATCCAAATCCACAGAACAAGGGGGAGAAAATTCTGCATTCTTTGGACGTACACAGACAACTTAGATTCTACTTGGACAAAACTAAAGTTTTCAGAAAAATGGAACAATTACTAGTGGCATATGGCACAGCATCACAAGGAAAGGCCATCTCCAAGCAGACTATTTCAAAGTGGATAGGTCACTGTATTCGTTTCTGCTACTCACAGCATGGCAAACCAGTGCCTAAGGGCATTAGGCCACATTCAACCAGAGCTGCAGCCACTTTTGCAGCCTTTCTCAGGGAGTACCAACCAAAGACATTTTAGAGGCTGCTACTTGGAGTTCAGTGCATACCTTTACAAAACATTACAGTCTGCCTCTTTACTCTAAATCCAGGGCAGGCTTTGCCACTGCAGTTCTGCAGGGCCTCATAGCCGCTCCTAATGCTGTTTAGCTCCAGCCCCCCAACCATAGCTTTGGGACTCCACCCAAATGTAATGACTGCAACAGTGAAACACGAAGAACATAGTACAGTTGTGTACATTTACTATAAATGTAGATGTTCGAGTGTATTCACTGTTGCAGTCCAGGTTACCCACCCGTCATCCCCCTTATTTTTGCTGGAACCTATCTTTACTTCTCTAATCTATACAACCTAGGTGGTGTATTTGCTTATAGATGAAGGTAAAGCTTATTTTGGTGAATGTATGTTTTATTTACATAATTTTAGCCCACCCTTTTGGGGGCACCTGACATCTGGGGCAAGACAAAACTGAGTAAAGTGGCGTTGGCTGCATCTTTTATATCCCTGATGACCTGATGTCAGGGAAGAGGGAACAGCAACTGACGCAGGACCCAAGACTTTGGAATTCAGGCTGACTGAGGGCAACCTGCCAGCAGGATAACCCAAATGTAATGACTGCAACAGTGAATGCACTCTAACATCTACATTTGTGATAAGTGTACACAACTGTACTTTTTCTCAGCTTTGTTGGCATCCTTCTCCTTGGGGCATTCTGCTTTTGAGGTGGTAGAGAAAGTGTTCTCTTCTAGAGGACAGATTATTCCCTCCTGGATTCTTCCTTCTGGCTCCCATATATTTTTGTGTCTTGAACCTCAACACTCTACTCCACAGGGGCAGCCAGCCAAAAGTCTCCTGGCTACCCAGCAGGTTATACATGTATCTTCCAATACTTCTCCGGAGCATTCCTCCAAAGTCATCCCTTGAACAAAAAAGTTTAAGAGGAGGCACTTAGACTCCCTTTAAGAGTCAGTCATGGAAGATGACTATTTCGATGAATGGGAAGGGGTCCCCAAGATCACCGCCTGATGAAGTATCTTTTGGAGACATTTTGGAGATCCTTAAGCAAAGGGGTGGTTTGATATGCTGCTAACCCTTCCCTGGAGGAATCTGTATTCCTAGAGGCATTTGGGTCTGGCCATCTACTTCCTGGATGAGCTCCTGGATTTTCTCCCTGTGGGTGTGGTTGAGCTGATCCCTGAGAGACCAGATAGGATCCTGGCACTACCAAAGGGAAAGAGTTCTGGGGCAAAGGAGTACCAGAAGGTGTCATGGTCATAGCAGTGGCTGCAAAGAAAACCCATGGAGCAAAGTTCATCTGTTCAACCCCCTAACATGCAGTCTAGGACATTGGACAGATTTGGTAAGCATGTTTATGCTTCAGCGACTTCCGCACTTTGGTCGCTGAATTATTTACATACTTTAGCAGACTTCAGAGGGATTTGATTAAATAACTCTCCAAATCCCTCTCAGGAACAATAACAATAACTTTAGAGTAACAGACTTCCGCTGCTTCACAGTTGGCTATCCTTCAGTCCCTCTCAAATTCATCCAGGAGGCTCATTTCACATGCAGCTGAAGGTACCTAAAGGGCAGCAGGTTCTGACATTTGCCATAGGAGACATGCCGAATGCACTTGTGTGATTTCATGGAGCCCTTTAAGTCTTCCTTCATCAATGCTGGTTTTGACGGAAGTTCGTAGTTTGGTCCCAAAGTGAAGGACACACTATCCAGATGCGTGAACTAGATGGTAAGACCTTATCTTGCACTGGGAGCACATTTTTTTTGACCTGTCAAAGAACCTTCTGTAGAAATCCAAGAGGTGGTCAGGAAATGTGGTTCAAAAAACCCCACGCTCCTTTCCATGGTGCACGTGGAGACAATTCTTCCAAGGGCAGAGGGAGGAAGATGCTGCCCACGTGACATAGGAGGTCCACAGAATCAAGGATCGAGGGATTTTCATCTCTGACCAATCCTACGAGCACTCCTGAAAGGAGGCCCTATTGTCTGGATGCAGTTGGGGATCACTTATTCCAACACCAGAGAGTCTGGCTAGACATCAAAACAGATGGTTAAGGTGATTTGAATTCAAACCAAGAGATGAAAGGTTAATATTGGCGGCAGAAGATAGCGGGCTTACTTGCATGTTGATTTGCAAAGGCCAGTGAATATATGGGAGAAACAGACAAATGTAGGTTTTGTAAAACGGAATTGGAAACAGTTGCACTCCTCATTGCTGATTGAGACATACTAATGGCAGAAGGACTATACTGAAAGGCATAATAATTTGGCAAGACTGTTGCACTTTGGATTGTGCAAACATTATGGTATTGAAGTGGCTGAAAAACACTGGAAACATGAACTACAAAGCATCATAGGAAATTATGAAGTTTATATCGCATGGGATCACCCATTATCAACAATTCAAAAGATAGATGCTAGAAAATCAGATATAGTGGTCCATGAAAAGAAGACAAAAGTAGCATTGACCCAGTGACTACAGTGTCTTGCATATATAGAGAGAGAGTCATAAAATGTCAGGATCTGCAGGCAGAAACGAGAGCAATGTGGAAAAAGATACCAGACAGTTCCAATAGTAGTAGGAGCAACGGGTCTTGTAAAAAAGAATCTACAATCGTATTTAGATATGTTACCAATACATACGAATTGCAGTGGGTGCTGCAAAGAGCACGTTTGGCTGAAATCAAACCATACTGATTTCATGAACTTTAATTGTACTTTGTCCTAGGAATGGGGTCCATTCCCGTCATGGTATTAGAAACCCAAATGATTTGGAGAAATTAAAAAACTGGAGAGGATTATTTGCAGAGGTTATATAATACCCTTTTTTCTGCCCCGCCATTAAGATTAAACAAGATTCTCTATGTTCTACCCAATGAAAGAGAAAAGAAGTAGCACAAGAATTTAAAAAAAAAAAAAAAAGCTGCTAGAAAAAAAGTCATGAAACCTACTAAAGATTCTTTTTAGTGCCAAAGAAAACAAGGGACTGGAGACCAGTTTTGGATCTCCACATTCTGAACAAATTGGTTCAGTGCATGAAGTTTCAGATGGTCAAGGTTCAGTGTATTTTGACATTTCTGCATGACATTCAGAATGACTGGATGTGCTCACTAGATCTTCAGGATGTGTACTATCAAGTAAAAGCTAACAAGCGAGCCAGAAGATAGCTATGCTTCCGGATGGATGTTGGTCATTACCAGTTCAGAGCTCTGCCCTTTGGTCTCGCCACAGCCCTCAGGGTGTTCACCAAATGCATTGTGGTAGTAGCAGCTCGCTTGAGACTCCATCGATCCAGAGTGTTTCCTTACCTGGACAACTGGCTAATAACCGCTCTAACCTGGCATCTGTTTATCAAAGCAAGAGATTATGTACTCCAGTTCTGCTCTCACCTAGGCATTAACGTCAACTTCAGCAAATCTCAGCTAGAACCAACTCAAGTGCTAGAATTTACAAAAGCCATGTTCCAACACTGTATCAGTGGCAGGCTCCCTTCCCCTGCAAAGGTACAAACTATTCGATTTTAAATCAAAAACATAATTCAGAATACCTTAGTCAGCCCGACTGATTCTGCAGGCTTTAAGGTCAGTGACTGCTGCTATAATTCTGGATCTATTGACAAGATACTATATGAAAATTTTGCAGTGGATCCTGGCAACTCAGTGGTCCATCCTGTACCAGGATTTGTCCACTGATCTATAACTCAGGCATGCAAAAGGTACCTTGGGTGGTTGATTTATTCAGAACAGATTTTACAAGGCCACCCTTTCATACTTACTCTGCCCAAGATTGTAGGCCCAAGATTGTAGTGACCACAGATGCTTCCCAAATTGTGTGTGTGTTTGTGGGGGGGGGGCAATTCTTGGGAAAGACGGTCCAAGGCACCTGGTACCCAGAAGAGGCCAACACTTGTATCAGTGGCCTAGACAGGAGAGCAGTTCTCCTAAGTTTTGCAGGCATTTGAAGACTCTCTCCCTTCAGGGACTATTGTGATACAGATGGACAAGTATGTCAGTAGTCTGGTACATCAACAAACAAGGAGGAGCGAGCTCCTTACCCCCTTAAGTTGAGAATTTGTAAGTGTGTGTGGCAGTGGGTGATCTCATCCAGTTGATTTCTGGTGGCAACTTACATTCTGGGGAAATTCAGCATGATAGCAGACAAGTCGAGCAGGTCCCTATTACCTCACTAGTGATCTCTCAAGAAAATTGCAGAGAGAATATTCTGCCAAATGAGGCCAACCGTGCAGCGACCTCATTGTATCGCCCCTGAACAAGTGCAGCAGGTTCTTTGCCCCAATCCCCCCACCAGGGGAGTCACCGAGAGATGCCCTGCTGTGCGTTTACCCCCTACTCCTCCAGTCCCCAAATTTCTTCGGAAAGCATCTTGGTTGAAGAGCAGTCATCCTCATTGCCCCTTATGTGCCTTGTCAAATTTGGTTCCCCTTCCTTTGGCCTCATCTAGTTCATCCTCCTTAGATCCTGGATCCAATTTCAGGCCTTCTGTTTCACTCGACAGACGGACATGATTAACCCGGACATTTTGGGCAAGCAGTTGACCACATGGTTTCTCCAATTCCATTGATAGCTAGGCAGCCTAAGCTCTCTTCTCCTGCCCATCACATTCTTTTGAATTCCCACAAAGCTTCCACTAGGAAGATTTACACAAGTAAATGGAAAAGCTTTGTTTTTTTGGGCACAATAGAAAGATATTGGCCCCTTTTCTGTGACCGTACCCAAAGTTCTTGAATTTTTAACTAGTTTTAATGAAGGGGCTAGTTCCTGAACAGTTGAAGTGCAATTAGCTGCTATTTTCAAGTTTCATTTAGGAGTTTGACCGTTCCTGATGACTTTGTAAGGGATTTATAAAAGGAATATTTTTTACTGAGACTACCCCTTTTAGAGATCCTACTCCACTGTGGGATTTGAATTTAGTGTTGCATGCCCCTGAGTCACCACAGTGTGAATTAAAGTTTTTGATTTGGAAAACTATATTTTTGGTAGCCATACCATTGGCTAGGAGAGTTTCAGAACTTCAAGCCGTACCTTGTAAAGCTTATTTAATTTTCATAAAGGTAGGTTGTCCTTACAAACCAATCCATTTGTTCTTGCTAAGGTTGTCTCTGTGTCAAACATTTATCTATCAGTCTCCTAGTTTTCTTTCCAAATTTCTTGAACAAAAGGGCATACATTTTATACTTGTTAGATGGTAACAGTTTCATTTCAGTCTGCATAGAACTGAAAAATTCAGAAAATCAAATCAATTTTGTCTGTTTCAGAATCCATTTTTGGGAAAGCCAGTTACTAATACAACATTAGCTAAGGGGCTAACTGATTACATTTCCTTTGTCTGCAACAGATTGGATTTATCTTTGCCAAAACCCTTGAGGGTTCATTCAGCCAAGTCCATGGCAACCTCTTCAGTATTTCTATCCAGATTGTGCATGGATGATATTTATGCTGCAGCTACTTGGGCTAATTATCATACTTTTAGTATTTGCAAAGTTGATCTGGTGTTTAGAAGAGCAGCCTTTGGCTCAACAGTACTCTGGGATATCCTTTGAGTCCACCCGGGATTTATGTAGTTGGGGACTCTGTCCCACATGTTGGGGAACGAATGAAAATTTACAATATCAGGTAAAGAAGTTATGTATTCGCCATAATGTTCTATCTGTGTTGTCCATTTTCATTCCCCAACTCCCCTCCCTCCAACCCCCTACCATTTGTTCATGACTTCTGGAAGAATGAAAAGTTACTGTGGGAACTAAATTTCCTGTTTTTGAGCTCCAGATAGTGTCTTCTTATATAACCATTATTTCTTGCATTATTATTTAGCAATGAAGGGCAGCAAATAAGATCTGAGATATGGAAGGGACTAGAGCATTATGGGTATGGGAGAAGTTCGAGTTTGCATTATCCATGAACTGTAAAAAGTGGCCAAGTCTGATCTGAGCCCACGTTACACTTGTTGAGGAAGAATGACAATGAATAACACAGATGGAATGGTATGATGAGTACATAACTTATTTTGTTTCCATTACTTAAACGGTGAAGTTTGCAAACTTGGTTTGCGTAGTGTGCACTGTTCACGCAAATTGGTATATTGTAATCAAATCCCCCCTCTTTTCTTTATCTAGTGCTGGCATTGCTGTTGGGTTCTATGGCAATGGAGAGACAAGTGATGGAATTCATCGATTAACATACTCTCTGAGACACGCTAATCGCACTCTTGTTGAGGTTCAGGATAAGGTAAGTGCTTCCTATGCTTTAGAGCAAAAGTTGTCTTTGTTCTTCGGAGAGTGTGAGGTTCTTGTTCGTTGTTATTAGATCAGTTGCTAAGTCGCAGTGTGAATACTTTTTGACAATTTGGCTCATTATTTTGTAATTATCAGTATGTATAAAACAGTGTGGTGAATAAGAAGTGAAAAAGTAAAAGGCTTGCCTGTTTCCTTTTACATGTCTTGAAACCAGGAAAAAAATTATAGTAGAAAGTATACCAGATATTGATGTTCCAGTACTGCAGTCACTGAAAAAAGTGGGTCCATTACATGATGAACTAGTTCAAGGTTGTTTTAGAAATTTTGACAAAGGCTACATGAAATGAACTTGCAGGGGAGGAACTTGGAAGGTAACGGGTTCATTTTCACATAAGTGAATTGAAAGGTTGCTATGAAGAAGGAAGGAAATTTAGTTAATTGTTCTACTGGCTACAGTCAACTTGTTAGTCATGTATTGTGGCATAGCTGAGGGTAAATTTTCTGCTAGAAATTTCAGTTTTATGAGCAAGGAATAAACGGTATTACAAAGTGCAGTATTTAACAAAAAAATCCAAATAACGTGAAGATATTGCTCCTGAATGTTCGGAGCTTTAACTAAAAATGTACTCCATACAGGCACTGCTTACCATGGAATGTGTTAATATATATAGTGAGACCACTTGGCACATCTGTTAAGGTCTTTGCCTCCCATGCACAAGGTACAGAGTTCAGTTCTGACCTCTGGTCAGTACCTATATGGAGTTTACATGTTCTCCTTTGGTCTCTGTTGGGTACCTCCCAAAAACATGCTGAGTGTTTTAAACTCAGCCTCACCCAAGAATGGAGCTGTGGGGAGCAGCACAGACTCTAGATGGTGTCTTATAAGGGGAAGAGTTGTATAGACCAACAGCTTTGGGTATCAACTGTGCTGCGCAGTATCCTGAAGGTAGGCAAAAACAGATCAGACTGTTAGTCATATCAGGGCTACGCCACTCAATCGTGTAAAAATTGGCTCTAGGTGATTTGCTCGTGTTGACTAATGTCACCAAATGGGCATAGGTATTTGCTGGTGATAAGTGGATTGAGGATCTGGCCTACACTAGGAACCCATGCTGACAGATGGCAGAGTACATGTGCTTCTGTTGGCCAGTGTGTGCCCATCTAAGCTCAGCAGCCTTGGGTCAGTCTACTGGTCGGCCAATGTCCAGCTGTCCAGCTTAAGTTACATGGGATAGATGTGTTGAGCAAAAGCTGGATGTGAAACTTTTCAGCCTGACAAACCTGAATTAAGAATTGTTACACTCAGTGGTTCACTAAGAGGACCCTGGAAGTGGTTGACATTATGGTAACGAGGAGACTGGACAGCCTGTGTATCCAGGAGACGAGTGGGAAGGGTAGTGTAGTAAAGCCACTTGGCTTGATGTTTAGCGTGTACTATGCAAGAGGAGGACCAACTAGAAATGGTGCAAGAATTGTGATGTGGGAGAAATTTCAGAAGACTGAGGGATATCTTCAGAATTAGTGAGAGAGTCATGACAAACAGACTGCAGTGTAAGGATAGGGCAGCTGTTCTTTATCTCCGCCTATGCCCCACAGCAGGGTTGTGATAGTGAGGACAAGAGTGCATCCATACAGCAGTTGCAGGACAACATGAATTGGTGATAATGGGTGACCTAAATGTACATATCAGGACAGAGAGAGCAGGATATGAGGACTTCCTGGGTCTACATGGATGGGGCAGCAGGAATAAGGATGGACAGGCCATTCTACACTTCTGCTTGGCAGGAATGCTTGATGGTGGTTAACACATGGCTTGGCAAGACAGACAGTCACAAGATCACATACAAGAATGGTTAGCATGCAGCTCAGGTAGACTTTCTCCTGATAAGAAACGGGCACTAGGATAGAATCTTTGATTACAAAGTCATCCCCAGTGAAACATTCTGCCCATAGCATAAACCATCAGAAAAGCTGTAATGTGAATAGATTTGTACAAAGGCCTAGATGTTGACTGGAAAGAAAGTGCAAGAATTCAAGGAATTACTCAGAACTGTAGCATATCAGGAAGGGGAATTGGGAAGAGTTGAAGAATGGCAGCGCCTCAAAACAGCATGAGTGAGGACTATAGAACAGGTATAGAAACGAGCCAGATATCGAAATAAGGTACATAAGTAATACTGATGATGGAATGCAGAACTCCAGGAAATCTTAAAAAGAAAGAAGTGCAGGAAAAAGTTTGAGACAGACCAGGCTAAGAAGGAGTTCTGACCTGCTAACAAAAAAGGCTGAAAGGAGTTGAAATAGCATTGAATAAGGCATCAGGGGCACTCTGCCAGCTTCTTGAAAGTGACTTGGTAGGTGGCATAAAACTCTAAATTTTTAAGGCAAAGACAGAAAGATGAACAAGATGGTTGCACACCCTTCATAAGGGATGCTAGCTACAACTTTGTTCACCAGCCCAGAGGAATTTGAAAGCAGATGGAAAGAATACTTTCAGCATTATCTGAATGAAGAAAACCCCACAGATGCTGTAGTGCCCCAGACACAGCCTACAATGAAAGTAGAGGAGCCTACCTTAGAAGTAAGGTGTATGCCAGATGACTGGAGAATAAGCATTCCAGTGGTAGTGTTCAACAACGAAGGGTCATTCACAGCTGTGGGCAGTACAGAGGTTTCAGACTCCTTTCACACTGCATGAAAACACTGGAGAGGGTAACTGATAAATGAATACAGAGGATAGTAGAAAGGAAGATAAGAAATGAACAGTTTGATTCAGATCAGGCTGCAGCACAAATGACCCAATGAGACAGCTACATAGCTTGGAAGAAGCTAGAGCCGAGGAAGGAGTCCCAACTGAGCATTCCTAGGCTTGGAGAAGGCATAGAACAAGTTTCCCAAGAATGCTAATTTGGGCAGTCCTGCAGTGGTTAGAGATTCATTTATTTATTTATTTACATTTGTTTGCCAGGAAATTCTGACTGGACGCATGTCCTTTTTCAGCAGATGCCCGTGGAGAAAAGCTTCACATCATGTACATGATAAATAGAGATACCAAGTCGCAGCAATAGTAAACAACATTACAGGTTGTTGGCTTTAATACAATAACAAGATATTGATTATCCACAGTATATATAGTAAATGTTGCGAGTTAAGATAGTTTCTTGTCATAATATTAGTAACAGAGTTGTCAGACAAGATTTTAAAGTATGTAAAGACAACTAGCTAATTCTGACTGTGGTTAGTAGTGGCAGTAGTATAGTTGGGTTAAGAGTCTAGATGGGGGGGGTGAGGGTGTTAGTCTCGATTAGAACAATGACAAAGCCAGTGTAAATTTAAGTGGAATTTGAGTGCAGTCTTGAAAAGGCTGCTGGAAGGTAGAGTAGTTAGAGGGTGGAAGATTGTTCCAAAGTTTAGATATGGTACATGAAAATATGGCTTCTCCTGCTGAGTTTTTGAGTTTGATAACAGTGAGTTGATTTTTGTTGCTTGATATTAGGGGCCTAGTGGAGTGATAGGGTTGGAGAAGGGTTTGAAGGGAAGGGATATTAAGGGAGTCGTTAATAAGTTTGAGCGAGGGTGGGTTGATTAAAGTGGAGTTGTGGGAGTTCTAGCCAGTTTAGTTCTTTAAGGGAGATACAATGATGGCTGCGGTAGGAGATTCCAGTGGCAAATTTAGCAATTTTTTTGTAACAAGCATCCAGCTTGTGTAGGTCTGTCTGTCTAAGGTTGGCAAGTATGGGGGATGCATAGAGTAGGGTGGAGATTAGCTGGGAATTGGCTATGGAGATTCTATCCGCCTTGGTTAGGAATTGACGGCTTCGATAAAATGCACCAAGTTTCTTGTGAACTTTTTTTATTGTGAGTGATATGTGGGTGTCGAATCTAAGTTTGTTTATTTCCACACCGAGTAATTTTGTGTATTCTGATGGAGAGATGATGGTACTGTCTTTGGCGAGAATGTTGAACTGGAGGGTGTTTTTGGTGGCTTTGGAAGGTTGGAACAGGAGAACTTTTGTCTTACTTGGGTTGAATAGGAGCTGATTGTTGGCTAGCCAGCTTTCTACAGAAGAGAATGACTCCTGTGTGATGTGTGATTTGTTGTAGTTCTGGTAGAGTGGTGGCAGAGCAGTTGAGAGTAGAGTCATCTGCGTACTGTGTAAGAGATGCTTGTGTGGTGGCTGTATGTAGGTTGTTAGTGAAAAGTGAGAATAGCAGAGGGCCAAGGATAGACCCTTGGGGAACTCAGAGTAACTGGGAGGTGAGGGTGATAGGTTATCGTCTCAGATTACTGATTGCTGGTGTCCGTGTAGATAGCTATGGAACCTGTTGCAGGCTGATTGTGAGAAGGAGAGGTTGGGGAGAGTAGAGAGTAGTAGCTCATGAGATACCATGTCAAAAGCCTTTGAGAGATCTAGAAATATGGCAGTAGAGAAGAGGCGATTGTTTTTGTGATGAGGTATAGTGTTGGTGAAGGAGAGCAGAGAGGAGGTAGTGCTGTGATATGGCCGGAAACCATGTTGGGTTTTGGAGAGGAGATTGTTAGCTATGAGGTAGTTGGAGACATGGGTGTTGATACAGTTTTCAAGCATCTTGGAGAGAGGGGAGAGGATAGCAATGGGGCGGTAATTGGAGATGGTGGAGGGGGTGCCTTTGTGGAGGGGAATGACGTGGGATATTTTCCATATCAAGAGAACATAGCTTTCTGTTATGGAACGGTTGATTATAATTTAAATTGGGTAGGCTAGTGTTTTCAAGTATTCAGAGGGGAGGTTGTCAGCTGCAAGTTTGGTGGGTTTAAGTTTTGACAATAGTCTTTTTATGTTGGAGGTAGGTACTGAGGTGAAGAGGAGGAGTGGGGGGTTTAGGGTTAGGAGTTGGGGGGGCTTTTGTAGGGAAGTGTTTGTTTAGAGATGTTATAGTTTCAGTGAAGTGTTTCTTGAAGGATTCAGCAATAATGCTGGAGGAGGGGGAAATGGACGGCTGGGGGTAGCATCCTTCCCAGGGTGGAGGATAATGTTAATAGTGGACCAGAATTGCTTAGGGTGTGGTTGGTAGAGTTTAGGGTAGATCAAGGAATGATTGCCTATCTGAGTTATTTTTTTTTGTTAGTCGCCAGTGCTCCCAGGCCTTATCTCTGGATTTCATTCGGGTTCTGGTGGTCTTTTTTAACCATGGGGCATGCCTGGATCTGACTTTGCCATTTTTTACAGGAGCATGGGTGTTTAGGATGGAGAGGAAGATACTGTTGAAGTGGACAGCCTCACCTAGGTTGAGGTATTTTAGTGGTGACCAGTTAATTTTTTGCAGGGAGGAGATGGAGTTGGGGTTGAAGTTGGACTTGTTCCGTATTTGCTTCTGGATAATGGGCTTGGGACTGTTTGTGTGGTGCTGAATTAGGAAAGTGGGGGAGTGGTCACTAAGACTGTCAGGTAAGCAGCCTGCTAGGTAAGAGTGACGGGCTTTGTTGACTAGTATCCAGTCAAGTAAGGTATGATTGTGGGTTTATATCACAATGTTGAAACCCCATAATTTCGAATCATGTTGCATCGAAATGGAAAACATCGAACCCTAAAAAATCAGCAACATGTAGAGTGTATGTTAAAAACAAATTGCTCCATGCAGGGGGCAAGACACCCTGCACACCACCTGCCACATAAATATACCACTTTGGAGATCACACTTCAGTGCACTACAGTGCAGAAATGGATGATTTCCATTTCCTACACTGTAGCGCGATCTCAGAGTTGGTATATTTAAGTAGCGGGTGTGTGGGGGTGCATGAGGTCTTGCCCCCCTGCCTACACTCTTAATGTGTTATGTACCCGTTGGAAACTGCCATTGACAGCAGTTCAATGTTTTGCTGTTTCAATGTAACCAGTTCAATGTAATGTGTTTCGAAATTGTGACGATTCGATCCGATATAAACCCATGATTGTTAGGCTTTTTGTTGATTCGGATAGGGGATTGGATGAGTTGAGTGAACCCATGGCGATTAAGGTGAGTGGTTGGGAGATTGTTATTACAGGATAGTCAGTTGATGTTAAAGTCGCCGAGAATGATGGTTTCCTGGGGTAGAGATAAAGTAGCCCAGCTCAGGAGATTTTCTAGGGGTGTAATATTTTGCCCTGGTGGGAAATAGCTTCCTATGATATTGATTGTTTGGGTTTAGTTTGAGATTGGCATAAAGGATTTCTTCATTGTGGTGAAGGGCAGATAAGTTCAGGAGTTGAATATTGAGGTGGTGTTTAAATATCAATGCTACACCACCTACTTTTTTGGATGATCTGTCTGTGCGAAGGATGTTGTATTCAGGTGGAAGTATTTCCTCACTTTTGATGTGAGGTTTGAGCCAGGGTTCAGTTAGGAAGAGAATATCTGGGGAATATATGCTTATGCTGGCATGTAGTTCTTGGATTTTATTGCATATGCTTCTGATGTTTAGGGACATTAGAAGTAGGTCTGTTTACTTGTTGGCTAGGAGTTGAGTTGAGTTGTGGGGGGAGATTGTTGGACTAGGGTTTGTGGTTGGGTTGGATTTGGATGGACCAGGGCTTGGATGGATGTCTCCAGTGAGGACTAGTTTATAGAGGGTGTTTAGGATATGTTTTATATACATAGTAAATTGCTTATGGCATCTTAGGGATATTTTATTTATGTGTGTGTAAGGTATTTGGTAATGGAGTGTGTGTATTGGGAGGATGTTTTTGGTGACGGGGGTTGCGTAGTTATAGTGTAAATGTTTGAGGAATGGTGTTGAGAGAGTACAGTGGAAGTTGTTGGGGCATGTGACTGTGGAGCCTTGGTAGGATGTAATATGAGCTAGAATTATGCAGGTTAGGATTATTATATCGGGTAGTATCTTGATTGTGTTGGATGTGGAGGGGTGACTAGTGGTGTAGCCTAATTGGTGGTAATTAGGGGTGGGGTTAAGGCTAAGAATAAATGTAGAGGTACTGGCAGTGGGTGGTAATAGGGGGCAGGGAGGGGAGCAAAGTGAGCGTAGCAGGCTAGAATCCCCCAGGCTAATGATTGCAGAGTAAGTGTCTAAATAGCCCAATTTGTTAGTTATTAGAATCTAGTAGTGAAAAACAATCAATAGACCTGATTTCAGCTGTATCCTTTCTGGGTAGATACCTAGTTTGAAGCAGACAAAAAGTGGCAGTTTAAGTACCTTTTTGCCTCTATTTTATTACAAGTGGGCAATTCCAGTGTATTTACTGGGTTATCTTTTTTTGCCTAGAGCTTTATCTTAGTTTACTGACTACTAAAAAGAAAAAGTTAACTGGGGAATGTATTTACAGCTGATGGGGGTGGGGGGAGCAGCTACTGTTTCTAGCCGTGGATAGAGCCAGTTATTTCTGCTTTAGACCAGGTACTTTCTACAGTAGCAGGCTAACAGGGAAACGTAGCTAGACACCTACAGTAACTTATTTTATTTTTAAAGCCCTTGAGTCTTTGTGGCTGGTTTCTTCACTGCAAATGTGGCCAATGGCCAAGGATTCAGCAAATGGGGGACTGAAAGAGAACCCGTTTGCAGGGACAGTGGTCACTAAATGAAAAGATGGAGACAAAAATAATTATTATGTTAAGGCCTCTGAAAGGGGAATGAAAGAGAAGTGCTGTAAAAAGTAACTGAAATAATAAATTATCACCCAGGCAGGAAAGGGTATTGGGTTTAAGAGTAGCAGCATGTTACACTATTTACACAGATACAACGTTTTTAGTAAAAAAGGCTCAGGCAACTTATGCGTTCGCATATGAAGCCCTTGACATAAAAAGCACCTTACTTAGTGTTATGTACCAGATAATTTAGGTAGCGCATGAATTTAAAGAGACAGTTCTATCACAGATATAGCAGTGGTAAACTATCACACCAATTGTATATAACAGTACTTAAGTATCGCAACACAGACATTTACATATCTACATTGCTATAATATTTCTCATGGTACAGCATTTAAAACAACTAAGGATCGCTCTGACTTGGCTTCAAAACAGGACTTTTAGCCGTAATACGGTGTTCTGTATTTAACTTATACTTTCCTTCAAACTGAATCACAGAACACTCAGTCACACTGCTTAGCATCTATTTTAACTATGAAGTATGTACTAAACAAAAGTGATGAGGAGTGGCAACCCAGTTTGATACTATAGCATCTGTAAGTGCTAGCAGCACGAAGCACACTAAGCACCAAGTCAGACTGGAAAATGATACATTGTAACACTTTGTCTACAACTTGTATAAATAGGAGACCAGTTCTGCAACAGTAGCAATACTGACAGTAACAAAGCAATAGAACAATTGAGTCTGTAGAAACCTTAGCTGCAATATAAAATAAGAGATCCCAAAAAACATTGGTAGACTTAGTGCAGGCTGTGTAGAAGGACCCAGTGACTGAAGTATAAACAGTGTTCAGTAAAACAGACTGGTTTCCTGTAGGAGTGGGTGTGCATCAGCATTCTTCTCTGAGCCCACTGCTGTTCATACTGTTGAATGGACTAAATTGGCAGACAGGTCGAAGGAGACCGATCAACAAAGTTGGTGTGTGCAGATAATGTGGCATTACAGGTAGACTCTGAGCAAGAGCTTTAGCAAAGGATAGGGGAGTGGAATGCAAAGCTGAAGGCACATGGGAGGAAAGGGAGTACAGATAAGACTGTTGTAATGGCATAAAATAGGTGAAATCAGAAGAAGCTGAGAGTTGAGATAGAAGGGAAAATAATGGGACAGGTTAACAGCTACAAGTGTCTGAGATAGGTGGTTGAGAATAGACGTCTGAATGAGGAGGTCAAAGCTAGAATCAGTGGGGCTGCAGCCAACAGCGTAGTGTACGACAGAAGAATGCCAAAGAAGCTGAAAAGTAAGGTGTACAAAACAGTAGTGCTTCCAGTCCTGCTGTGTGATGCAGAAACCTCGGCAATAAAGACAGATCAGTTAAAGCTAGAGGTGAAGTCCCAGAGATGAATGGTAGGATGCACACTGTGGGACAGATAAATGAGGACATCAGAGCAAAAGCCAGCGTGACCCCAGTTGCAGAGAAGGTCAAAGAGAATAGACTACAGTTCTTCAGACACGCAGAAAAACAGAAGACAGTCTGGTGAAGATGATTTGGGACAGACAGGAAAAAGTCTAGGGGAAACGAGGGTTCATAAGTGCTTGCTAGACTAATTATTAAAAGAGCCTTTTTAAGCCAAAACATGCATCCCAAATCTCTAACAAGTTCTCATACCCTTGATAAGCACAAGCAGGGGTGTAGGAGATAAAACCTTTATTGGCAGGGGGCCTGGGAGATGAGCCATTTACAGACTGCCAGTGTCCATTAGAGACATAGGTGCCAAACCAGAGATGAATTTCCTGTTCCCCAACCAGTTGTCCAAGTTACACTTGAATTGGGTTAGGGCAGAACTCTGGCTCACATGGCTGGGAAGCCTGCTGCAGAAAAGGGGTAGTCTCTGGGATAAATACCTATTTCTCCAGCAGGCCGTGTTTGTATCACAGGCAAGACTTAAGTCTTTAGAAAAGGTAATTCTGGTACTCTTGTTTTGTGGATATGCAGGAAGTCCATCAGAACAGGGTCTGACAATGCCCTGTATGCCAGGCATAGATGTCTCCAACAGCCTGTAGGAGACGGGATACAGGAATAGGCCCTTGAGGTGGTCTGTATAGGACATGTTACTTATGCTGTGTATTCTTTTAGTGAGGACGCTCTGTGGATGTTCCAGTTGGATGTGCCTGGTTAGGTACATACACATTGGGGCATTGCACTCCGATATAGGTCTAATGAATGCTAAATACAGTGAAATAATAACTTCATTGGACCTAGCTAGATCCCATTTTTTGTTTATAAGGTGCACAACATACAATGATTTTCTCAATACTGTAGACACATGATGTGAAAGGCTAGATTACTGTCTGTGTCCCCATGTTCCTGACCACTGGGTCAGCTCTTATAGGTGTGTTGTCAGTTTGATAGTTAGCAGGGGTGGATATCTTCTTGAAGGATACTATTATGCATTCCTTGGCATTTAGTTTTAGTCCATGGCTCTGACACCAGTTATTTGTTTGTGTCAGCCCTTCCTGGAGAAGATTTGTGTCTGTGAGGAATTCTTAGACTGCTTGCTAATTTGCAGTCCTCTCCAATTTAGTCAGCCAGAGGCCACTGACATTGGCCTTGATTTCAGAGAAGTAAATGCCAAAAAGGACTGATCCCAGGACCGATCCCTGAGGGACTCCACTTATGACTGGCCTCTTTGAAAAGGTGGACTCCCCAATTCTAACTTCCTGGGTCCTGTCTGTGAGCCAGCTGGGTATCCACTGGGTGACATAAGGGTTTGTCTAACCTCAGGTTTAACAGTGCCCGAGTGGGGGTATTGCGTCATTTGCACTGGCCAGGTTAAGGTAGGAAGTGTGAACTGTTTTGCACTCCATTGATTTGGTGACCTTCTCAAATAAGTCCACCAGGTTGAGTAGGCTTGGCTGTCCTTGATGAAACCAAACTTGGTTGGCTGCAGTGTCTGGTGGTTTTCTACATCATTATTGATCATTTCTGTAATAATTCTTTCTGTGGCTTTGCATAGGAGACCAGTGAGGCTTAAGGGTTTGAAGTTTCCAAGGACCCCTTTTGTGCAGAGGGGTTACTTTTGCTGTTCTGCATTCATGTGGCATTGAGCCTGTTTGGAGGCTACTGTTAAATAATAATTCCAGAGAGCTTGATATGGCTTGTTTCATGCTATACAGAAGGCATCCTGGGATATTGTCTGGGCCGATTGATGCAGTGTTTTTGGCCTTGGAGAGAGCATTAAGGACCCGTGCCCTAGTGATAGCAGGGGGAGTTGTATTTGATGGTATTTCCGGAGGGAAGGTTGAGGGGGATAGCAGGTTAAGGTTGGAGCTGAATTTGTTGGCCAGTAGGTTTGCTATACCTTTTGCCTCAGTGTAGGGGTGTCTCTTTACAATGAGCTCTGTGCACAATTATGTACTGCCTTGGAGATTTGTTGATGTAGCTAATGCAATGACCCATGGTTGTCCTTCCCTGGGTAGGGTTACCACCTGTCCCACTTTGCGAGGGAGTCTCTCTTTGGGCAGTTGTGTCCTGCAAAGATATTGTAAGAATGGCAACTGTCCTGAAATATTAGGGCAAAATTATTTCCTATATTTTATGTAATAGTTACATAAGACAGTTATTCTGCATCTGAAACACCTAAATGTTGTAAAAATCAGAATAAGCAACTAAAATGCTACAAGAATAAGCTTTTATTTAGGCAAAAAAATGAAGTCCGGCCCCTTGTACTGGCTGTGGGTATGTTTTGGCCTGCAAAATCTGATGTTTGTACCACAATTGTCCCACACTGGCCATTTGAAAAAGGTGGCAACCCTATCCCTGGGAGGCCAATTTACCTCAAATTTGGCTTTGGTAAACTTTTTGTTCTTCTGAATTGTTTGTTTAGTTTGAAAGTGCGTTTATCCTGCTGGGTGCTCGCCTCCTAATTTTTGTCATGATTTTCTTCCTTCTGTTATACAGCCTATTGATGTGATTCCACAAGAGTGCCTTTGTTTTTTTGAATTAGTTCTGTACTTCTTCCTGGTGGGTACAGCTGCCTCTATGCAGCTATTAACATGTTTATATAGGGATTCTCTGAAATGTTTTGCATAGGCAGCAGTGTTATGGTTTATGAGGGCTTGTAATTTTTCCAGGTTATCACTTAATAGTAGGAAGTTAGCCTTCCAGTAGTTCGAAGTCTTCCAGGATTAACTGAGGTTCCTGGTTTTATTTTTATTTTTACTTCAAAGGAAACGTTTTGTGGTTTGATCTTGCCAAAGAAGACATTACATTAAGGGGTGTGCAGCACACTGCCATAGTAGTGAGAACCAGGGCCAGTATGTTTGCACCCCTGGTCAGTGTATTGGCAGTCTGGTCCAGGGAGTTTGTGTTTATAAAATCCAGGAATCTCTGTGCCTGTGCATTTGGTTTCTTGTATGGTTCCCAGTTAATAGTGGGGTAATTAAAAGCACACATGAATATGGTAGTGGATTTAATGGTGAGTATTTCCAATAGGTTTAAATACATGTGTTATGGGTTTCGTAGGTCATAGAGGGGGACCAGTAGTTTTCAAGGAAGTGGTATGATATTTTGCCTATGGTAATTTGAACGTGGAGAAGCTCAAGTGCATTGCCCTGTTTGACCATCCTTGTTAAATCGAGATACCTCCACCTTTAGTCCTAGTCTGTGTAGTAGCTGGTCTAAATGTGTAAAAGGCATTATAGCCTTGCACTGTCCATGTGCTGTTCATGGCTTTAAACCATGTCTCTGTGACCACACAGACGTCCGCATTCTCTAGGGTGAGGAGAGCTTGTAGGGAGTGGAGTTTTTTGTTTAAACTCCTAACGCTGAGCAGCAACACCTTTGATTTTCTACATCAGAAGTACTTTTCAGTTTGGCATTGCCTAAAAAAGGCACTATGGGGGAGGACAGTGTTTTTAGCTAATATTCAAAAGCCTAGAGGAGAGAGCTGCAGACCATCCGTGGAAAGGCAGAGTGATATTTTGACCATCTTCTTCCTTGCTGACTAATGTTGCACCTCCTTAGAATGACACCAGACACTAAGCCAGTTATTAAAGTCAGTCATCTTCTCTAAGGATGATGTCACAATATGAACAGAAGATAAAATGCTTCTTGATGCTAAGCTCAAACCAGTATGGGATACACATTGCGAGAGCTCCATGATGTCTCTTCATATACTCTAGGGAGGTACATCTCAGGTCATTTACAACCACATGGGGTACGAGTCATACTGGTACTTGTGGTCCAGTGACTAGAGTGCATGTGTAATGTGGTATATCCTGGCCCCTGATGAGCAACTAGCTGTGACTTTCTCCTTACTCAGCCTGGGGAGAGAGGACATCAGTGTGTCTTGCAATGGAATCTCCAGTGACCAGAATTTTGGATTGTGTGGCATACCTCTCAACTATACCAAATTCCTCAGTATTTACCGGTTTTGAGGGCAAAATAATAGGGTGCCACGAATTCCTGAGTGGCCCCTTTAATTTCCTTTTTTTTTTTTTTTTTTTTTTTATTTTGCAATAAAGCATTACAACTTTAAATTTATGGCTGACGTAACCACGCATCACCAGCCTACAGGGGGCATGCGTGAATGACATCTGCTAAGCTTCCTTACACTGTTATTCGGACTTTGAACTGTTTGGAGGGAAATGGAATGTAGCAGCACAGCAGTGCAATAAATACACAGCTCCGGACTATATGCTGCAAGCTCGCAGGTCAAGGGCCCATAAGTATGTTCATTGTCATCACTGTGGTGTACTTCTACTGGTAAGAATAGTTTCTTTCACTCATACATTTTATGTTGGACTTGGGATAGTGTTGGACTTGGATTTTGTAGTTTGTGACATTTCAATCAACAGTCCAAGCCGATTGTTTGCTTGTTTTTTGTAGTTTGGGTTTGTTAGTCATCGATCGTAAAGTTTCATGTGTGTATATATTTTTTTAACTAATTGTGCCACACAGTTATTTTTCTGTGTGCATAGAATAGACATCCTGTTGGTAAATGTTGCACACATAAAAAGGTAATGGTGGTTTATCTGAGAATGTTATCTTGAATAGAGTGCGCAATGTTATGGCATTGCCAACTTTTTAAGAGTTTGTTTGGGATCTCGTGTGTATTGCGTTTGTAAATATATGTAAACCATCTCTATTAGCTGCCGAAAGGCACAGGCAACTCAGTCTTATTACAGTAGAGGAGTTTTGTTTGCAGCATGTTATCTTTGTAAACCTTCCCAAATTTGTCTCTGAAGGTGGGAGTGGTGGGTAAGGTAAATGCAGATCTGGAGTGGTGGGTAAGGTAAATGCAGATCTGGAAACAGTCTTAAGTATGTGCTTAAAGGGGTTAGGTGGGGGGGTTCCAGACAAAGGGATTACTAGAAACTTCAACTGCGAAACTCACAGACTAGCTGAAATGCGTTAATTTAGAATTATTTTGATTAACGTAATATGGCTTAGTGTTATTTGCTATAGAAGTGTCAAAAAGTTCTTCATTGAATGTGTGGTGGACCTTTTCAGTATTTCTTTAAACTGTCCAAATTTTCGCAGAATGTCCAGCTTTTTTTGCCTTATACTTTTGGTCTGCTCCTCGTGTAATGTAACCAAGGATTGGCGTCAGTAGGCGATAAACCTTTGAGTGTCATGCTTCCTGTTCTTCAGAAAATGCTTCGTAATCTTTGGGCCATTTTCCCCAATTATGTTTAGCTTGCTAATGCCATTTTCCCCAGTTATGTTTGGCTTTCAGATTTCTTTTGCTAACAGGTTGAGAGGTATGCTCAACATTGAACCGCGGGGAGAAAGGACTTTTTATGAGTTAAAATTAGAAACCTTCCTCATAATGAGGTACACTTCAGATGTATGAGAGTAAGTGATATTCGGTGAAACACTAGCAGTGGATTTTTGGTTTGAGTTAAGTGACACAGGTGTTGGATATTAGCTTTTAAGGAGCATGTGTTTAGAATCTGTAACACATTCAGTGTTTAATATTAATTTGATAGCTGTGGTGAAGAATAATGAATTATATTTTACCAAAACAGCTTTTTATAAGTGAAAGCGACTCATTTTAATCATTCTGTGAACTTCCCAGACAAAATTGTTTGTATTCCACAATTTACCCATTTGCTCCTCATTATGAGAGGTAATGGTTTACATTTTGTAGATGGAAGGTTGAGAACTCTGCTGAGATGTATTTTGAAATGAGCCTCAGGATAGGTTGTTGGGAGTTTCCAGTTGTGGTAAATTATTTGTTCTGGCTGTAGTGTTTATTTTTTCCTGTTAGTATTTTGTGTAGAACAGAAAAACAAAGTTTAGTCAGACTTTAAGGCTGAAGAGGGAGTCTTCTATTTAAGAAGATTTATTGGATTTGGAAAAGGGCAGCCAAATGCCCTGTCTTGAAGAGGTATGCAGGTAAGAAAGACAAGGGAATTTGTATGCTATGCTCTCAAACAGCATGTGTATTTTTAGCCACAGTGAAATCTATTTTTAAGCAGACCAGCCACAGGCCCACAGCCAAATCTATTTTTAAGCAGACTGATTTAGGAGGAGTCTGTCTCTGATTGCTGCCAGTCCGCACCATTAAGCAGCTCCATTATATATTTAAGCAAACCAGAGCAGTTGCAAAGCTGTCTGCTAAGCTAGGCATTGTATGCTGAATGTTTGAGTGCCATGTTCACAAATAGCCAAGTAATGGGACATTAGAATGGCTACAGGGGAACTCTGGGGCCATATTTTGGTTGTCTGTTCTTCAGTTTGCGTTTGAAAGTTGGTATCCTGCTGTTCCATTGGAGTGGGCGGGATTACATAATTATGTATGCAAATTTTATGTTAACCAGTGTACATATTTATACCTATTTTTCATGGCCTTTGTCCAGATTTTTGATGTTTCCAGGTTGAGAGGTATGTTGTGTGGTGGTTTGCCTTATGAGATTAGAAGTGTTTTGAAAGAGTGCTTTTGGGGCTGCTGAGGGTGTTTGTGCACTTTGTGTAGGAGGTCTTTGGGGTATAATAGGTTACATTTAAGTGCCTCAGCATATGTGGGTCTAATTGTGTAATTTGAACTCTGTGTGATTGGTGCAGTGCGTGTTACTGACAACCTGACTGACATTGAGTGCTTTTATTGTGAGAGTTTGCCTCCAGTGACATACAAATACATCTCTCACATACCATATTAGTTTGCCTGAGAATTAACTAGTTGCCAGTAGGCATCTGGCAATTTTTGCATTGTCTCAGGATGCCCATATAAACTAAGCTGGTAACAGAGGTAGTGGGAAAGTTCATATCCATGGCGACAGGACCTTTTTTATTGATTAGACTGTTGGAATGAATATAAAATAATGTATGGAGTATCTGGTATCTGAAGTACTCGTCACTTGCAAACTAGTTGCCTTGTGTGCAACTAGTTATTGGTAAAATTTCAAGGTTACTTTTTTAGGAAAAAAATGCCAACTCAAGGTGTCTGTACAGGGCACTGCTAAATACTTGAGGGGAAATGGATAAGTAGACTTTGATTTATGGATTAAGTATTTAGGGAGATATTTTGAAGTTAGTTTAGATGGCAGCAGATCAGGCAATACTTACTGAAAAGAAAGAATTAACTTTGTCAAGAATGATGAAAAGAGGGGATTCACTTGAATGGCTACTACTAGTGTTGGTCTTACCACAGTTTCACACTGCTGGGATACAATGCTCCTTTGCTTTTTCTCACCAGAAGCAAACCAGTAGCACATATACCAAGATGAGATACAGGACACAGGGGCTTTGGTGATCAGTCTTGTCCCAGATGATGTAGGGGTCTGTAGGCTTATCATAGCCTTTTCCTGGCAGATGCCTTGAGTAGCAACCAGACCATTGAGGAAGGTCCAACACAGACTCAATGCCCAATCAGAAACGGTCAGTAATCAATGCACTCTACTCCTCCTCTCTCACCAAGAGCAAAATATAAACACAAATTCCAAGCTGGCATTTGTGAAACAGTTATTAGGCTTTCTGGTGAGCAGCAGTCTCCAGGAAGTAATGTTCCCATGCTTCTCTTCTCAGCAGGAACAAAACAGAAGCACTAATCCCAAGATGACTACTGAGAGGCAGAATGTGGGCTGCCCAGTAGTTGGTCTTGAAGTAGCTGTTGCAGGTTTTAAATGTAAGATGGATAAGTGGATTGGTATTCTAACAGTTGCAGCGTGCAGTAAATTGTGATATATGAGAGAGAGAGAGAGAGAGTCATTTTAAGCTTTAGCTTTCCAAGTGGGGAGCCACTAATTTTAAAAGGATAAGACAGATTAGAAAGGAATGGGCACTTTGTATTCTAGCTTTATGGAATGCAGTTGGATGGCCAATAAATTTAAATAGCTGAAGGGGAGTGATTTCACAAAATGATAATTTTGTGCTTACTGACAATGGCCAATGAAAGAGGAGAAGGAAGGAAATGTGTGGTCAAATTAACATAAAGGCAGGTAATTAGAAAGTCAGTTGAGTTTAAGAAAACAGTATAAACCACAATATACAAAAATAGAAGAAGCAATTGAAGCAGTACAAAATACAAGAAAGCAAAAACAAGCTAACCTTTCCCTCATAGCAATCTGTGGAGTCTGAGCTTTTCCACTCCAGCAAAAAGATGGATGGATTGTATGAGAAGCACTGTGACTCTTGAGTATGACTGTTGAAAAAGGTAGGAGAGTGGCATTGAATCAACAGAGTTGGAGACAGTTGACATGACACCCGTACCCCATGTAATTGGGGGATGAGAGGATTGATGATGATGATGCATCATCACAGAGACCTAGTTCGACTGTTCAGAGCATCGCATCAGTTTGGGGTTTCAACACCTACTACTCATTCAGGCCCACAGCACTAGATAAATGCATTGAGGGCAGCAGTGCCTTTATATTGGTAAAACAAAATATCACCTCCAGGCTCATTAGGATAATGACGTGGAACGCTACATCCAGTGCATTGTTGATAAAACCTCTTATCACATCATAACTTAACTATAGCACCCACTTTATACCCCCTGCCTGACCAGTATAGGGGGACTTATAAATCCCCTAGCATGTATGTCTAGAGATTTCTGGACTGCTTAAATAGAAACTCTCTGGATCAATTAGTCCACACCCCAACTAGGTGAGAAAGTCCTGGACTTGGTCCTCACCAGTATCTGACAGCTGTGTTCTCTACCAGTTTTAATTTCTTTCCTTGTCAAATTGGACCATAAATCATTCACATTCACCATAAGACCAAAGCTGGAAGCATCTTCAAACACCTTACTGAGCTAATAGTAAATTATGCCACTTAATTGGTACCTTCCAGTCTACTAGCAGGTATATTTAACTCTTAACTTCATTCCCTCTCCCCCTGTGTTCCCAAATCACATACCCTCTTCTGCAATCCTCTTCAAATCACTCAAAAACAAGCCATCAAAGCACTTTCCAAGGAGAAGAACACTGCTTCTGTGGTGCCAGATAACATAAGAGGCTGCCTGCTGATAAGCCTGAAACAGGACCTGACAACATCCCCATCCTGGGGCTATTCAATATCTGTCTCCAAACAGGCTTTATGCCAAATGAATAGAGTATAGCAAAAGTCATTAAGGGTCCTGCATAAAACTGGGGTCATCAGTGGACTCTGGTAATTATAGACAGACCCAGAAATGTGACCAGCCTTATCTGTAAGGCTATGGAGAGATCACTATGGAATTAATAAACAAGGATGTCGTTAACTTACAAACTCTTGTCCCCATCCATTATACTTTTAGGGGTAGATGCTGCCTACTTACCATGGCTGACTCTTTAGGAAGGTTACTGAATCAGTAGATGTGAGAAAATTGGCACACACTGCGTATCTTGATCTTACAAAGGCATTTGACACCATACCGCACTCAGGTGTTCATTTATTTTTTTGAGTTTACCAGGCTAGAGCACTGGTCATTTCTGATCAATTTCATTCTCTTGCCTGGGGTCAAAATAGACGAGTACAGTAATACAAGTGACAGTAAAATGGTGCAATAGTAGAGCAATGCTTTGGATACATAGTAATTTCAGTGTATTAATTTTCAGTGTGTACAAGAGTCAAACCATTTGTGAAATTAGAGTGGAGTAAATTACAGATGTGAAAACGAACAAAGGAGGTCAATGGGTGAGATAGTGGAGAAGATTTAAAGCAGAATTCAAGTGATGGGACCTGAGGCGTAACAGGTATATTCTGCTTGATTAACTAAATGTGATTTTAGTAGAAAACAGAACATGGGACAAGATGGTAAGGTTATAATTTTAGGTGAGAGGGACTGCCACAGTTTGGTCCTGCAAACTTGGAGTGCATGGTCAGAGATGTGTAACTTGGAGTGTGGGATTAGTTTTAGGGCCTGAGTGGTTCAATTTTCTTAGGTTGTATGTTGAAGTATGTCGAGGGAGCCAGTTTATCTTTTTAGTGTTATACAGTGGTGATTTATTACACACACCAAGAAATGTACATATTTTATTTTCTAGTGTTTGAATAGTGGTAGAGTTTTTAGTAAAGGTTACTGATATGAGAGAGGCTGAATTTGAGTTGAAAGATTAGGATTCCTTTCCCAATTGCAGATATGTTGGGGCGTTAGAGAAAAGGGGATGATTTTTTTGTGCCTAGAAAATTAGGGGATTTTTTTTTTTTTGTTAAATGTATTGTTAGGAGGCAGGTGGAAAGTGAGTGAGGAATCTAACCAGAAACCAAGATACTCGAAAGATTAGACTTGCTAAGGGATGGTTGTTTTGATCATAGTGTTGTGTTTCTTGGCTCTGCTGAACTTTTGTTTAGTACCAAAAAACATAGCTTTAGTTTTTGGATGAATTTAGTAGTAGTCCACTCATTGGGCTAATTGAAGTCAAATTGTCGATATTGCTGTAAGGTAGTTAGGGAGTGGTTGTAGGTGGTAGAGGACCATGCATGTCATATGTACATAAGAGAGGAAGGTAAGGAAGATCGAGTGGAAGTTTATGCATGTAGAGAACAAAAGGGGTGCAAGAATAAATCCTTGAAATACACCTTTGAGTAGTATAGAGGTGAGAGAGATGTACAGGAGTCCTAGTTCACTGAGAATTGATTAATCACATAACTTCTGAACCAAGGGATGACGTCGGGGTAATACTTCATTCTAAAAGGTGGATTATAAGAGAGGAGTGTTTGAGTAATCAAAGGCTGTGGTAAGGTCTATAAAAATTATACTAGAAAACGTGCCTTTGTCCATTGATATGAGAATTTCATTGGTCAGAGACCAGATGACTGTGACCTTCTCTCTGAGCAGAAGCTGTTTTTTGTGAGAGAAGGTGGTATTCAGTAATAAGCTGAAGGTAGGCAGTTTCTCCAAGATTTTGTACAGGGTTGGGAGTATGGAATAGGATGATGGTGTGTTTGGAGTGAAGTTTTTTTTTTTTTTTTTTGTAGTGATTTCACTGTGGCAGATTTCCATATACCGTATTTCCCCAAAAATAAGATCGGGTCTTATACTTTTTCCCTCGACCAAAATGCGCATTAGGGCTTATTATCATGGGATGCCTTATTTACTGCCCTCTGTACAACAATCTAAATTTCTTCATTTATTCATGTACACAAATCTACATTTATTCATGTACACAAAATTGACATTTATTTGGTACTTTTCAGTTATTGGGCAACAGTTCTAGGTAACGCGTTAACAGTTGTGTGAGAATTCTACATAAACAGCGCAACAAACATTTCAACTTAGGAATATCTACACCTTGGCTTTCTCAGTGCAATATTTCATGCTTAGAAAGTGCAGAAAAATCTCAATACATGTGTATTGGAGGAGGGGAATAAAACAGGTGAATAACTGCCACTTTTTGAGTGGTGATGCTTTCTTTATTCCTTACCCAAACCGTAAGAGAATAATGATGGAAAGCCATAAAAATTAAGTCTGGGAACTAGTGGCCTTACTTTGTAATTACCCCGTGATAATGAAACGTTACTGTAATACAATAAAGTCAAAAAACTGACAAGAGCATGCTGGCATCTGAAAGCAGAAGCAATCCATTCTCTTGCCCCGATAACGAAAAAGTTATTCAGATACAGTCATGTCATCATCATCTGGAACATTATCATAAGTCTCCAACCCCCGAATTCCGGCATGAATTTCTTGCGACTCCATTTCCTTTAGAACCATTGGCCCCAATCTGTTATGCCCAGCAATAAAGCTCTCCTTAAATGAGCACTGCTTGTCCATGTACCCTGCTTGTGGTGCATTGGCAACACAGCTGTCAGTAATTTTATCCCATGAATTCTTCACCCAAGTCAGACCTCTTGCAGGCCAGGCCTGACAGTTTCCACACTGATTTCTTTCCATTCTATTTTCAGTGTAGTCATTGTGTTCCATACGCAAATGGTCCTTGAATGGCTTGTTTATTGCAGTACCAAGAGTTTGGAGATGGGCAGGCATTCCTGCTGGAATAATTATTTGATCTATTATTCTCTGTGCAAGGAAGTTCTTTGTGTCTTTAGCGTGGTGAGTGCTGGCTGAATCCCAGACTAGCAGACGTCTTTCACCACCTTGCAAAACAAGTGGCAGCATTACATCGACCCACTTCCTTATGACTGCTTGTGTGCACCAGGCTTTTTCGATTTCAAGAATATAAATGCCTGAAACACGTTCAGTCTTATCTTTCTTGCTCTTACTAATGATTAGAAGCGGGGGTTTTTTCCATCTAGATGAATTGCCAAAATACAGGTAACATGTGCACTTTTCGTAACCAGTGGAAGGAATGTAGATTGGCGAGGCACCCCTCTGATCAATTGTTTGAGATCCTTGGCCAATAAACGCTGCAGTTTCATCCATAGTAATCATGTTGGAGAGTTGGTATTTAGAAAGTTGATGCCAACAACAAAGGACTTAAATGCAAGTGCACTTTTAATAACTTCAGTAACTTCCAGCTTAAATAGTGTCATCGATCTTCTTGGAGACCATTCATATCACTGAAGGAAGCCATCCAGCCAATGTCGTCATGCTTTGAATTCTTTTGGGGATATTTCTAACTGTGGTGAATTGCAAGGGCAAATGCTTGAATATCAGCCCTGCGCACAACCAAAGCCTTTGCTCTCCTGTTAGTAATCCATTCACAGATGTCTTCCAACTCAGGAAATAATGGTTGCTAACCCAATCCACACTTGCACTTCTTAGCATTTCCCTTGTCCACCTGTTGACTGAGGTTATCGTACTCTGCTCACCATTTTCAGACTATGTGGAGATCCAACTCCTTCTCTTTTCAGAAATCCATCAGATTCTTTCCCTGGGAGTCCTCCACGATTCCTTTCTTGTACTCGACAGAATAGCTCTTTCTTTTTGCACTCATCTTGTCTGGTGGGGGGGGTTAATTGAAGACTTATGAGACAGGAGTGGCAACAAAAATGGTGACAGTTAACGAATGGGTGTGGTTGTGTTTTCTTATCAAGTGCGCAGGTTTTACATGTGTTGTCTGTACTTTGACCAAAGTACACTTGCCAGTTTTTATGGGCCAAGGTTCTCAAACATCAAGTGTGAGTGAGGAATAGGATTACAATAAGAAACATGGAGGACTCCCGAGGAAAGAATCTTCTTACAACTTTCTGCAAAGAGAAGTTGGGTGTCCGAAAGGTTTGAAAATGGTGAGCAGAGTACGATAACCTCAGTCAACAGGTGTCAATAATATTATTATTTTATAATTCAACACGTCCGTCATGTGTTGTTGACCGTCTTAACTGGGGCTTATTTTTGGGGTAGGGCTTATATCATGACCACCCTGGAAAACCATGCTAGGCCTTATTCTCTGGTTAGGTCTTATTTATGGAGAAATATGGTATTAGGCATGGCATTGCTGGTAAGACAAAGATTAAAGATGGGTTTTAGTGGTGCAACAATGAAGTCCCAACAATGATATGTGAAACTTTAGATGTAGGTTATGTATACCTGGGGGACCTTCCCAGCTGTATTTGTTCCAGTAAAGGAATAATGTCTTTGGATGAGATCTGCCAGAAATAAGAAAGGATGATAATGTGCATTGGATGAGAGAACATTTGTGGGGGTGTTTGCAGTAAGTTTGGGAAGGTTGCTAAAATGTTTGTGGAAATTATTTGCAGACCAGCTGAAGGAAGTACTTTTGCAGACATATGAGGCAGGTTACATCCTGTGTGTTTATCAGGTTTAACAAAATTTCCTACAGCTGTATTTGAGTGTTTTGGAAGTGTATATTAAAATGACATTTGTCTTAATGGCTTTTTTCACCAGGATTTTTAGATTTGTGTACTGTTACCTGTTTTATGGAGTGGAATTAGATTTCCCATGAAGGTCTGTCAGACAGCTTACTAATCTGCATCATAAGGTACCAAAGAAACCGTCCCAATACACATAATTTGCAGCCTGGTAAAAAACTTTTAAAACACTACATCTCCTTAACTGGGTGTCACGAAAGACTGCTCCTGTAGATGAGGCTGTAACAGAGTACAACAAAATCTTACTAGGTGGTGTTGCCACACCAGCTCCCCCCTCCCCAAGGATAAAGAATATCAAAGCCAACCTTGCCCAATGGCTATCCTTAACAACTAAACAACTCATGAAAGAAGGAGACAAAGCATGGAAGCTTTGGGCAAAAAAATAAAGCAGGTCCTACTTTACTTGGCATATAGACAACCAAGAACCCTAACAAAACAACTTACTACCAAAAGTAAGAAAATGTTCTAATCAACAAGGCAAAACATTAACACTAGTAGTACAAAACTGTAGGCCTCAGTCCATGAACTGTTAAATCCAGAATATGCTACACAACGAACACTAAACACACAAAAATGAAATTATACTATACCAAACTGTGGTGCAGTGATAGCGTTGTCGCCTCACAGCAAGAGGTACTCCCGTTCGATTCTCGGCTGGAGCGCCTTCTGTGTGGAGTTTGCATGTCCTCCCCGCGGTAGAGTGGCATTCGAAAGATGTGTGAATGGGCGTGCCTTCGTTGAAGGTTGGGTGTCGGGCTGGCACCTATGCACCGTAAAAATCAACTGCCAATCATTAGCGGACCAGCGTTCCACTGTGGCGACCCCTAACCGGGAAAAGCCGAAAGAACAACAACTATACCAAACCAATTCAGTGCCCACTTTACACAAAGTATAGCTATTATGCAACCAGGTGACTGATCAAGTTCTTAAGGTCCCTACTCAAATAACCTCCTTCCACATTTCTCCTTCCAACCAGTTCTTACCGTTACCATCAAAAAAAACCTCAAACAAATGAAAGCCTGATACAACTTCCCCTTACAATCTACCTGGTGAATATCTGAAAGAAGCAGTTGAGGCTTTTATGGATCCAGCTTCAATTCTGATAAAGCAATCCACATCTGAAAATAAAGTAGTCTCGCTATGGTGAAAAAAATCCTTCATTTCACTGCACAAGGGTGGAACCAAGACAGATGTTTCAAACTATAGCCTAATTGCCATTTTTTCTCCAGTGACAAAAATATTAGAAAAATGTAATCCTACACATCTTCTGAACTGTCAGATAACCAGCTTCTGAATTCAATTCAACACTGCTTCCATCCTCATATCATCAGTACTGCTTTGAATTTTATTAATACTGTTGCCACCCACAGGAACACTGGGAGCCTAGTCTGGTATTCATTAATTCCAATGCGCTGGACCAGCTCATTCTTACCCCCACTAGAGGAAGCAACATCCTTGACCTGGTTATTACTAACATGGGCAACCATTGCTCAGCACCAATAGTCAATTCCTCCCTGGTTAGATCCAACCACAAACTAATTACCATGAAATCTCACCCACGCCACCAGCAAAGGTAACCACCATGAAAAACTTCTCCAGAGCTGACTTTGGGCTCCTAAAAACAGAGGCGGCTAACTTCACAGCCATGCAAATGGAAAATAGGTGCATGACCGCCGAATAATACACCAATGCACTGTATGAACATGTACATAAATGCATGGAACTAGCCATACCAAACAGAACCAAGGCGCTCTCCTACAAAAAAAGGAAGCCAATCTGGTGGTCTCCTGCCACTAACAAACTCTACAACAGAGGGAAGAAACTGTTGCAGAAAAAGGTGAAGTCCCAAGACTGGAAAAACTCCCTTATTAGTCTCAACAAAAAGTTGAGATCCCTCATCAAAACCTCTAAAGCTAGCTATGAAGGCAGAATTGCGGTAGACACTAAAAACAACCACAGAGCCTTCTACAGTTGTATCAAGAATCTCCACGGCAATGCCCAGATTTGCTCTGAGTTACTGCACAATGGTACCACCTCTACTGAGCCAACAGATGTTGCCGACAGATTCAGTGCCAACCCCCCCCCCCCCAAAGGACCAATCACAATATCAGAAGAATACTAGGCACCCAGCATTACTGCAGCACAAGTTAAAGATGCATTGTCCAAGGCCAAGAATACAGCTTCCATGGGACCCGACAGTAACCCTGGCTTTGTTCTACATGAGCTACATAGTGAACTGGCACCACACCTGTGTGCTCTGTTCAATCACAGCCTCACCTCAGGTTTTGTCCCTACCGAATGGCGCAGTGCTACAGTCATCCCTCTCCATAAAGGGGGAGCAAATACAGACCCTGGGAATTATCGCCCCATTAGTCTGACAAGTCTGATATGTAAGGCTATGGAGCACATCATCATGGACCTAATTAACAAGGATATAGGGAATCTCCAAACACTGGATCCCACGCAGTTTGTTTTTGTGAAGGGTAGATCATGCCTGCTTAACCTGGTTGACTTGAGTCAGTCACCAGAGTGTGGGAGAGGGCAAGGCAGTTCATACAGCCTACCTCGATCTAGCCAAGGCCTTTGATACCATTCCCCACTCAGGAATTATTGATAGACTCACCAAACTAGGCATCAACCCCTATATCACTAGGTGGGTTGCAAATTGGCTTACAGAACCCACAGTGTGAAAGTAGCAGACTCCAAGTCAGACGGCTGACCAGTCACGAGTGGAGTCGCACAGGGAATCGGTCTTGGTTCCTGTCTTGTTTGGCATCTACTTCTCAGAAGGCCAGGCCAACACGATGGGTCTCTGGCTGACCAAATTCAACCAATTGCAAGCTAGGAGCCATTGTTAACTCCCCAAGTGATGTAGACATCCTACAGAAAGGCCTCACTGAGACAAATGACTGGTGTTGAAACCATGGCCTTAAGCTTAATGCCAAAACATGCGTCTTCATTCCCTTTGGGAAAAACTCAGTTCCCACTAATTACCGTATTGATGGTAGCCCACTGAACACTGATGGCGTTATAAGAGATCTGTGGACACATTGACAGCAACCTCTCCTTTGACCACCACATTGCCACTGTGGTCAGAAAGTCCTTCTATGTGGCACATCTCGTTGCCAAGGGTTTTGCATCCAGGAAGAAAAAGATCATCTCTCTCTACTCTTCCCTCATTAGACCAATCATTGAGTATAATGCACCATTTGGCATGTACCTCACTAAACACCTGCAACAGCTGGAAAGGCCACAAAAATACCTCACAAAGAGGATCCTAGGCCTTAAACACATGCCCTACATGGACAGACTCAAATTTCAGCTTTTCTCTGTCTCATATCATCTATTAAGAGGCTATCTCTGCTTGACTTAGAAAGCCATGTCTGACCCAACCCTGTTAGAAGTGTTACACCTAAAGAAATCCCAATCCCTCCATACCACATGCTCCATGGACCTCAGCCTGATTACCACAATCAATAGAACATGCTGGAGGGACAGGTTCATAACCCAGAGACTGCCCATGCTTTGGAAAAGACTTCCCATACATGTCAAGCAGAGTACCTCACTATCCCTTTTCGGGATCTTGAGTGGATTGGATATAGTTGACCCTGAGGATAACTCCAGTGGCTCTACTTGATAGAGGCACTGGGAACTAATGGTGGCATGATGCCAGAGCACTTCTATGGGCTAATCTTGTAAAGGCTCCAGAGCCATTGGCCTAGTATGCACTTATGAACCACCATATTCCTAGATTTATCAAAAATGTTTGATACTGTCTGCCGGTAGAAGCTCTTATATAAACTCTCATCCTTTGGGTTCACTAGCTCTTCACTGCAGTGGATTTTCTTCATGTTCCAATGTTGTTGTCCTGACTTGTGGGATTTCCCACCGTGGAAGCCCTTGGCCAGCCTGACTACCAGAGTAAAAATTTTCCCTCCTCCTACGGCTGCCGGATACCCTTTCTTGACATTAGTACACTGGGGTATGAGGAGTCCACCGATGTCATGACTTCAGTTCTTCCTGGTGTTGGAGCACGAAGCAGACATCCGGTGTATGTGTTGGTCAGTCCATCCCAGAGTTAAATCTTATGAAAGCTAAATACCTCATTGGGGAATTCTTTCCATTTACTATCGAATGTCAGACAAAGTTAACAGCTGTCTTCATTGTAGAAAACAAATCCCACACCAAGACTTCAACTCCGTTTTGTGTAACCTGTTTGGGTCCAAAACACAATGTCCCTAACTGTTGTTTCTGCCCCCTGTTTCAATTCCAGAGCTATTCGGTGTAGGGCAGACATTTTAGCTAGACTCATCAGCGAGTCATGTGGTAAGGTGTCCATTTCTAATCCTGAAATCAATGTTCCTAAGCGCAAATGGCCCAAGTTCTGAAGATGCACGTTTGCCATCTTCTAGCCCTTAAAGACTGGTTATCGCAGAAGTCTGTGAAGCACATTTGCAGCCCACTCCCAACGATATGGCTTCAGGCCCCTCAACATTTTCACCAGTCGTCATTCGACATTCATCGTTCAGGTCAGAGGCCTCTTTGCAGGCCTTTGCTTACGGCGATCATAGCACTTCCACAACACCTCCAAGGTATTAGGGCATCTATGCCCCCATTGGCCCAAAACCTAAACAAAAAAACTACTAGAAGCAATTTTCTTTCCATTCCAGCCCTACCAGCTCCTGCCCTAAGGTCTATCAACAGGACTTGGATAAACTGGCAGAGGATCTGCTTTCCTTGGTTAAGGACAGACGTTCTTCCCCTGAACCCCTCTCAGGAAAAAGGAAATGAGATCCAGTCCTAGGGGTTATTACTTATCCTTTAGAGAGCAGGTCTGTCCCTAGGAGAAACCTTACATACCCTGGGGGGTCATTTTCATTGGGAAGAGTGGGACTACCCCAAGCTAAGAAAAAGGTTGGGGAATTTCTCCACCTACCAGAACTTAAACTCCTGTCAGTTCCCCCTGGTTTGGAGGAGGTTGATGTTTTCCAAGAATTCTCTTTGAAACCAGATTCCCTTCCTCCTGCACCTAGGAAACCTGACAGATTCTACAGGGTTATAGATTTGCATAAGGACCTCTTTAAGAACCCTTCAGCAGACCCAGAGGTTTTTGTTCTGGTCCCCAGGTTGCCAGAACCAGCACATCCAGAAATCCCCTTCCCAATGATGAGGAAAACCGAGCCCTTAATAGATTCGGCAAAAAAGGCATACACCTCTGACACTCTCTCTATGAGAGTACTCAACTGCCAGTTCCATATGGTAAAACACCAACAAGACATTACTAGAACAGATGAGAGAAAAGCTATTATAAGTAAGAGTTTATCTTAAGAATTACTGAGCATTTGCAGCTCCACATTGGAAGTGGTCAGGCACTCTTTACACTGTAGATTTGATGCCTTGGAGGCTACCAGCAGGGCTGCAGCCACTGGGTCTGTCCCTAGGAGGCACACATATCTAAGTGAGCAAGCCATCCTGGAGCAGGTTAAATGCAACCTGTTGCATGTTGTTTTGGGTAAGGAGTTTCTCTTTGGCCCTAAGGCATAAGGTGCTCTCCAAAAATGGATGACAGAGCCAAGTCTATGCTGACAGCCAAAGGTTTCTTGCAGGTACAGCCACCTTGTTTCAGTAGAAACTATCCCACTAAGCTCTGGTCCATTCCACCCAAACCCAGAGTAGGTCAAGGAAAGGCCCACAGGGAAGGGGACCACACTCAACGACGGGAACCCAGGCAAGGATATCCCACCTCCCCAACACTAGGGATTCCCACTACTCAGGTCCTTGGTAGGGAGCTGTTGTGATCTATCTTTATGGCACACTGCCCTCCCCTCACAATCCTGTTCCCAGACCTGAAGAAAGACTGACTCTGATCATAGAAACTGGCATCTCATTTCTTTGGACCAATGAATTCTGCTTATCCTTTCCAGAGGAATTTCTCCTTTAAGTTATACACCTACATAGCAGACAGGCTTTCCAGATTTTCTCACTATCCCAAGAAAGCAGAGGCCTTCACTTATGGGATCACCAAGTGTACAGGCCTCAGTGGAAGCAGCCCCTCTACATCAAATAGAAAGAGGCTATTCTCTCTCTCTCTGTTGCTCAGGGCCCTGTGCATATTTCTGCAGGGCCCCATATTTAGGATGCTGACCCTTCTCCAACTCCTGTCCATGTTTTTCAGTAGGACTTTCATGGGAACACCAGTTTTTTTTTTAAAGCATGCATTCTTACATATTCCCATAGTAGCATCAAGTTGAGGATTCTTCAGCCTTTTGATAGGCCCAAGCCTTTACAATTTTGTGCTTTCCCCTTTGTCTACTCTGATGCTGCCAGGATAGTCATAAAACAAGTAGCCTCCCCCTCATTGCCTTCTGCTAAAAACAATGGCTACAAATTTACCTCTACCTGGAGGAGGGCTTCCTCTGACTCACAAGGCTGACACCACTCATCACAGACTGTGTCCACCCAGTCCACATACAAATTTTGTGGGATTACACTAATAATCCCAAACTCTTCTCAGAACCAGGATACTGTTCTGGGTGGGATGAGGGGGTCTTACTGGTCTCTACCCTTCAAAAGACAGGGTATCCTTCCTGAACAGGTGCCTTCAAAAACCCTTTGGACAAAAATCTACTAACAACCAGAGAGTTTTCTACTCACTGGGTTTCCTTGCCTACTTTATTCCCATCCTTTCACAGGTCAGGCTGCACATGAGGCACTTGCAGTGCTACCTCAAAAACGTGTAGGACCTGCATACACAAGCACCATTGGCCAAAATAAGGCTGACATCCGGTCTAAAAGGCATTTCTACAGGGTGTTCCAAGGCCTACTCCATGAACCAAGGTTTACCATTCTGCTTTGCAGCAAACCCCCACTACAGATGCCTCAGAGACAGCTTGAGGTATGCTCTTCAAATAGTTACAGACCTAATAGTAGTCAGGAAGCACATAAACTAGAAGGTGCTTCCTACAGCACAATGGGCTTTACTAGCACTCGGAGGGAAATTAAAACCAGGGGTGTGCTGGCCCTGCATACAGATAATGATATATATACCTGTGACACAAAAACAAAGGTAAACCAATTCCTGCCTACCCTATTGCCTAGCTATGGGGATGCAATTAATGTACTCCATGAAATAGCACCTGTTGGCTCAGTATCTCCTAGGTGTGCTCTACCAACAGGCAGACAGATCGACAGAAGCCTTTAGACACCCACTTATGTTGGCTGCATCAGATCACTCTCAGCATAGCCGAGGAATGGGGGGTCCCCACAGATGGACCTCTTCACCACCACGAAAAACACATTTTTGAAAAGTTCCAGTTTCAGGGGGCAAGGCCCTCTCAGCCTGGAATACAGATACTTTCCTATTCATATGGACAGACCTATTTACTTATGCTTCTCCACCAAAGACCCTACTTCCAGGACTCTCCAAAACTCACAGCGTAGGGCACTTAGGCTCATACTTTTAGCTCCACATTGCCCAAGGCATCACTGGTACTTTCTTCTTAGTCTAACCAATGCTAACTTGGTTATTACCCCAAACTCTTCACCTTCTTACTCAGAGGAAGGGACTCTTTATTCTCCCCACCTACAAACCTTCTACCTATTACCTTGGAGGACCCTCCCCTTTCTCTCAAGCTATCATATTGAAGGATACTCTAAATGTGGGGGGTGGTCTCTCCCCTTGCATAAGTGGATGTAGGACAGACTAGGGAAAGCCAGGAAAACCTGGGCTGGTAATAGAATGGGTTTTCAAGCTGAATGTACTCCGCCTAATCAGGTTCCCATCAAGGCCAGGACTCCTGTCAGCTGGTCCTGTTTGGAAGATCCTCCTAACTGTAAACCTTCTTACTGTTCAAGATTCAGGTTTCACCCTTGCTCTCTTCTACCTGGTATAGCAGATGTTCTTCGTGTTTCACTGTTGCAGTCATTACATTTGGGTAATCTGCTGGCAGGTTGCCCTCAGTCGGCCAGAATTCCAAAGTCTTGGGTCCTGTGTTGGTTGCTGTCTCCTCTTCCATATCGTCAGGTCGTTAGGGGGTATAAAACATGTAGCTAACGCCATTTTCTTAAGTCTTTCTTGCCGTGCGGTGCCCAAAGCAGAAGCATTTCGCAAGTGCCGGTCGGCCGACTACTGAAATATTCGAATTTCGGTTTCAGAACTGAAGTCTTCACTAAAGCTAAGTACCCCAATGGGGAAACTTTTTTTTTTTCTTGCTCCATACCGATGTCAGAAAAAGTTAATAATTGTATTACTTGTGGGAAGCAAATACCTCATAAGGATTTCCATTTATACTGTATTCCTTGCCTAGGCCCTGATCACAACGTGCCTGGCTGTCAGTTTTGTGCTAGATTTAACCAACGCACTATTAAGCTTTGGTATATTTTTGCCTCAAAGTATTTTGGAAACCGATTTAACTACCCAGAAATGTCATCGGATAGCAATCCGACTACTGGAGTACGTAAAAAAACACAAAGAAAAGGACAGAGAAAGGCAGTCGAGGTCCAAAACCGACGAAGCTTCTCCTAAGCCAGTCGCTGGTTCGCCGGTACTCACTGAGGCACTTTCGCAGCCCCTGATACCCACTACCTTCGAGTTGCAGGCCTCTACCGACACCCATGTGGAGTCCGGCATGACATAAGATACTCAAGGTATTGGACTGACTGATGTATCTCCCTCTGATGGGTCTGGAGCCGCTCAGCAGGCACCGGCTTCTGAGGGTGTATTCAGACCTCAACATTTGTATATCAAGCTGACGACAGCTGCAAAACCAAAGACAAAAGCAACTTCTAAAACTAAAACAACAGCGCATGAGCCATGTGCACAGGCCTCTATGCCTAAAAAAGAAATGATCAAAATGGCTGAAGACCTTATTACCTTGATCATGGGTACCCATCCCCCTCCAGATTAGAGGCCTAGGCAAGACACTGATTATGAATCTTCAGATCAGGTTTCTATTTCTTCTGATTCCTCTTCTGATCAGGAATTATCTATACCTCCCTATGAGGATTCTAATGCAGAGGAGTCTGTACCATCTGCATCTCCTCCTGAGGATTATTCATTTGGAGAAACTTTGCTTACTTTGAGGGAGCATTTTCACTGGGAGAGTCAAGACTTCTCAGACTCAAAAAAGAGGCTCAGGGATTTCCTTCTCCCTCAGCACAGGCCTTTAGCCATTCCCCTTGTTTTAGACATTGTGGATGATGTGTTTTCGGAGTCTAGCTTGACCCCTGACTCCTTACCTCCGGCTCCCAGTAAGCCTGACAGATATTACAGGGTCCCTGACTCACATAAATGTTTATTTCGAAACACTGCTGCTGATCCTGAAACTATTTCACAGGGTCCAAAGGGAGTTGAGGCCTAAATAGCAAAAAAATCTTACCCCCACTGACAGAGATTCAAGGGCACTGGACAGATGGGGGGGGGGAAGGTTTATACAGCTGCAGCCTTGGCAATCAGGGCCTTAAAATGTCAATTTCATATGCTTAAGTACCAACAACATGTCATGGGATTGCTGAAACAGAAAATGATGATTTCTGAATGTGCATAAAATAAAGAATTGCAGGAATTATTGCATGCAGCTGGATGACGTTGGTCATCAAGAAGAGGAGGAGGAGTGTGAGGGCAGCACCAAGGATCAAATGGTGGAAATTGAAAAAGGGTAATTGTGAGGTGGAGTTCAGGGATGAATTAAGACAGGCACTGGGTGGCAGTGAAGAGTTACCAAATAGCTGGGTAACTACAGCAGAGCTAGTAAGGGAGACTGCTAGAAAGGTGCTTGGTATCACATCGGGACAGAGGAAGGACGACAAGGAGACATGGTGGTGGAATGAGGAAGTACAGGAGAAGAAGTGGGATTGTCAGAGAGATGAAGAAAGTAGACAGGAGTATAAGGAGATGAGACGCATGGCAAAGAGAGAGGTGGCGAAGGCTAAGGATAAGGCATTGAAGAGTTGTATGAAAGGTTGGACACTAAGGAGGGAGAAAAGGACCTGTACCGATTGGCTAGACAGAGGGACCGAGCTAGGAAAGATGTGCAGCAGGTAAAGGTGATAAAGGATAATCAGGGAAACATACTCACAAACGAGGAGAATGTGTTGAGGAGACGGAAAGAGTACTTTGAGGGGTTGATGAATATAGAGAATAAGAGGGAGAGAAGGTTGGATGATGTAGGGATAGTGAATCATGAAGTACAATGGATTAGCAAGGAGGAAGCAAGGATAGCTATGAAGAATGGAAAGGCTGTTGGCCCAGATGACATACCTGTGGAAGCATGGAGGTGTTTAGGTGAAATGGCAGTGGAGTTTTTAACCAGATTGTTTAATGAAATCTTAGACAGATGACATTGTGATCTGTAGTGAGAGTAGGGAACAGGTGGAGAAGACCCTGGAGAGATGGAAATATGCTCTAGAGAGAAGAGGAATGAGGGTCAGCAGGACTAAGACAGAATATATGTGTGTGAAGGAGAGGAAGGATAGAGGAATGGTGAGGATGCAAGGAGTAGCGGTGGCGAAGGTGGATAAGTTTAAATACTTGGGGTCAGTAACTGAGTAACGGTGTGTGTGGAAGAGAGGTGAAGAAGAGAGTACAGGCAGGATGGAGTGGGTGGAGAAGAGTGTCAGGAGTGATTTGTGACAGACGAATACCTGTAAAAGTGAAAGGGAAGGTCTACAAGAGGGTAGTGAGACCAGCTATGTTATATGGGTTGGAGACAGTGGCATGGACAAAAAGGCAGGGGTTTGAGCTGGATGTGGCAGAGTTAAAGATGTTAAGATTTGCACTGGGTGTGACTAGGTTGGACAGGATTAGGAATAAGTATATTAAAGGGTCAGCCCAGGTTGGAAGGTTTGGAGACAAAGCCAGAGAGGCAAGATTACGTTGGTTTGGACATGTGCTGAGGAGGGTTGCTGAGTATATTGGGAAAAAGATGCTAAGGATGAAGCTACCAGGTAACAGGAAAAGAGGAAGGCCTAAGATAAGGTTTATGGATGTGGTAAGAGAGGACATGCAGGTGGTTGGTTTGACAGAGCAAGATGCAGAGGACAGGAAGAACTGGAAACAGGTGATCCGCTGTGGCGAACCCTAACAGGAACAGCCGAAAGAAGATGATTATGATTGCATGCAGCTAAACAGGTTGGAAAGCATACTTTGCAATGTGGTTTTGACTCCTTGGATGCCTCCTGCAGGGCCGCAGTTACTGGATCTGTGATTAGGAGGCATGTCTGGCTAAAGGAACAAAATTTGCCTGATCATGTTAAAGCTAAATTGCTAGATGCACCTTTACAGCATTATTCTCCGTTTGGTGTTAAGGCAGAAGAGGTTTTAAAGAAAATGGAAGACAAAGCTAAGTCTATGTAAACTGTTAGACTTCTTGCAATTGCAGCCACCAAGATTCAGTAGACACTGGCCTACAAAAAATTGGTCCTTTCCTGTGTTAGGCAGAACTCAAAGGGGCAAATCCAGATGCCCTAAGGGTTCCAGATACCAGGTGCAAGATTCATACAGGTCAAAGCAATGGGGCGCTTCTACCTCCAAATCTGGAGGAAATAAAGTGCAGACCTACAGAAAACAATCCCAATGACTTCCCTCTGCCTACACCAAGCACTTATCTTTTGGCAGTGCCCATAGGGGGAAAATTAGCACTTTTTGCTCAAAATTGGCAGTTAATAACCCAGGACAAGTGGGTACTAAACATAGTATCACAGGGATACAGATTCCATTTCCACACTCTGCCAGTGGCAAATGGCTTTATGGGAAGAGGCACAGAAACAGGTTACGTCCCTCATGGATATGGGGGCCATTCAGCCAGTACCAGAACAGGAAAAAGGACAAGGTTTTTACTCAAGACTTTTTTTTGTACCCAGAAAGTACAAGGCCTGGTGTCCAATACTGGATTTATCGATTTTGAACACGTACCTGGACATTCCAAAATTCAAAATGCTGACTTTGCAGCAGTTTCTGCCCATGCTGGGCAAGAATGCTTGGCTGGTGACATTAGACCTAAGAGGCATACCTGCATGTCCCAATAAGACAATCGTGCAGAAGATACCTCAGATTCAAGGCTGGCTTAATGCATTACCAATTCTCTGCACTGCCCTTTGACTTATCTACTGCGCTCAGGGTCTTTACAAAGTGCCTGGTACCAGTAATTGCATTTTGCAGACAAAGTAGTATACAAATATATCCTTACTTGGACGGCTGTCTCATTCAAGCAGAGAACAAGGACATTCTTCTTCGACACCTGGTGTTCATAAAAAGGCTTCTAACATGCCTAGGGTACACTAAACGAAAATAAATCACAACTGGTACCCTCTCAAAAGATAACATTCCTGGGTGCAAGCTTGAATACAACTGCCCAGATGGCTTACCTCATGCCAGACAAGCAAAGGCAACTGACTACTTACTTCAAACTGATGGCAACCAAAACCCAGTTATCTGCAAGACAAATTCTGCAGGCTCTGGGCTTCATGGCATCCTGCATCCTACTGATTCCATATGCAAGACTGCATATGAGGAAACTTCAATGGTACCTAAAAAGCTTATGGAGTCAACATTTTCAGTCTGCAAGCAATGATTCATCTCATTCCCTGCCTACAACAGGAGTTTCTATTGTGGGCAAAGGCATGTCACCAAAACATGGGACGGGCCTTCATTCTACACCCTGCCAGCCAAACCTTAACAACAGACGCATCAGATTATGCCTGGGGGACCCACATGGCAGGAAGATGCATTCAGAGCATATGGACCCCAAAACAAATGCATCTACATATCAACCAGAAAGAGATGCTAGCTGTTCAAAATGCCCTAACATCCTTCAAGGACTTACTTCATCCAGGACAACTACTGATATACTTGACAACACCATGGTCATGTGGTATATAAACAAGCAAGGGGGCACACAAACCCCCTATGCAGATTAGCAATGGCACTGTGCAACACAGCTTTGACCTACCAAATACATCTTCAAGCTCAATTCCTGCCAAGAAAGCAAAATACTTTGGCAGACGATTTAAGCAGAAACCTTATGGGTCCTCACGAGTGAAAACTAAATCCACAAGTCTTCAGAATGATAACAGAGAAATGGGAGAGCCCAGATATAGATCTATTTGCTTCTCCTCAAAATTATCAATTGAAAAGATACTGCACAAGGACTTATCACAGACAAGCATGGAAAGAGGACGCCCTATCCTTCAGTTGAAAAAAAACTATCAGTTTACGCCTTTCTTCCTCTGCCTCTTCTCCCCAAGGTCCTCCTAAAAGTCAGACAAGAGAAACCAAAGATGATACTAATTGCCTCGGACTGGCCCCGCCAATACTGGTACCCAATCCGAAGCAACTTGTCTCAATACCCAGCTTGGACCTTACCTCAAAGACCTCAACTACTGTCCCAGCAAAACAGTCAGATCCTGCACAATCAACTACAGACACTGAAACTGGCAGCATGGCTGATCATGTAGTTATACAAACACCTCTCAGTAAAGCTGTGATGGATGTCATTTTGGAAGCCAGAATGCCTAGTACTAGAAAATCTTATGCTGACAAATGGAAGAGATTCTGTGCTTGGAATCAAGCACAAGGAACTGATACAGCAGAACCAAATATTCCTCAGATATTGTAATACTTAACTGAGATGCTTGACAAAGGCCTATCTTTCTCATCAATTAAAATCCACGCTACTGCCATTTCGGCTCATTACAATACAGAACCACCAATCTTTTTACATCCTTTACTAAAGCAGTATCTTAGAGGAGCCAAAAATTTAAGGCCTCCTAGAAGATCACCATTACCTGTATGGGACCTCAATTATGTACTGGAAAAGCTCACCCTGCCTCCATTTGAACCAGCTACTACTGCTGATATAAAGTTCTTATGGAAAACAGCTCTGCTACTAGCAATTACTTCAGCAAGAAGAGTTTGAGTTACAGGCCCTCATGGTTGTAGAGCCTTTTATCATATTTTACCCAGACAGGGTGTCTGAGAACAAGCCCTACATTTATGCCTAACGTGGGTTCCAGTGTGGCTCTTAACCAAACAATTCATTTGCCAACCTTTTATCCAAATCCGCAGAACAAGGGGGAGAGAATTCTGCATTCCTTGGACGTACACAGACAGCTAAGACTCTACTAGAGCAGGACTAAAGCTCTAAGAAAAACTGAGTAATTACTAGTGACATGCTGCAGGATCAGAAGGAAAGGCTATTTCAAAGCAGACATTTTCAAAGTGGATAAGCCACTGCATCCGTTTCTGCTACTTACACCATGGTAAACCTGTGCCCAAGGGAATTAGGTCTCATTCCACCAGAGCTGCAGCTACTTCAGCAGCCTTTCTCAGAGGAGTACCAACTAAAGACAATTCTAGAGGCTGCTACTTGGAGTTCTGTTCACACCTTTACCAAAGCATCATCATTTGCCTCTCTACTCCAAGTCCAGGGCAGGCTTTGCCACTGCAGTTCTGCAAGGCCTTATAGCCGCACCTAATGCTGTTTAGCTCCAGCCTCCCAACCATAGCTTTGGGATTCTACCCAAATGTAATGACTGCAACTGTGAAACACGAAGAACATATTACAGATGTCTTTCAAGGATGCATCTGCAGTCCTAACATATGGGTTGTCCTGCCTCAGGCAGCCCTTCGGTCAGCCGGATTCCAAAGTCTGGGTCTGGCCCCGGCTGATGTCGCACTTCACCCGACGTCATAGCTGCTGTTTATTGGGTATAAAGGCATCAGCCGACGCCATTTTCCTCAGTCTTTCTTGCCGCGCGGTGCCCGAAGCAGAAGCTGTTCGCAAGTGCCGGTCGGTCAGATCCAGAGATTTCTACTACCGAATACTTCAAAAAAGCTAAGTACCCTGTTGGGGACTCTTTCTTGCCTCAGCCGATGTCAGACAAAGTAAATAATTGTTTAACTTGTGGGAAACAAATACCTCATAAGGATTTCCGCTCTTACTGCCTTCCTTGCTTAGGCCCAGACCATGACGTATCAGCTTGTCTAGCCTGTGCTTCCTTCAACCGACGGACTCTTAGACGTCGGTCGGAGTTTGCAGAGGAGTTTTTTGGTCCCGCTTTTGCATACAAAATGCCATCGGAGACTCCGACTTCTCAATTAGCTAAAAAGCGCAAGGAAAAGGACCGACATTTGCGGCCCGCGGTTTCGGCTGAAACCACGGTTAGGCCAACCGCGAATGTCTCGGTTTCGGCTGAAACCGAACCCCCGGTTCTTCCTTCGGCCGAAAGCATGCTTCCGATAGCCGAGGCCTCACAGAGCATGGCTGAATCTGTTACTGAATTTACTGCTACAGAAGCAGCCACCCAGGATTTTTCTGACACTATTCCTTTAGACATAACTACCCCTGCACGTGGGGCTGCTAGACCCCCTGCTTCCATGTCTATCAAGGCTTTTGCCAGGGCTAAGGCAGCTAAATCTTCTAAGGCCTTGCCTGCCAAAACACCTTCACATAGGCCTACCTCTAGTTCCCAAATACTCAGCCTGGCTGAGGATCTCATTTCTTTGATCAGAGGATCCCAACCTCACCCAGACAGGGCCTCTCAGCCTCCTCCAGACAAGAGGCCTAGGACTGAACCCCCGGAACCTGTGTCTACTGATTATTCCTCGGATGACTCAGACCTTTCAGACCCTCACGAAGGCCCATATTCTCCTTATGAGGATTCTGATGCAGAAGACTCCATTCCTTCTGCTTCTCCTCCTGAAGAATTTTCCTTTGGGGAAACCTTGCATGCTATGAGGGAACGCTTCCAATGGCAGGGCCAGGATTTTTCAGATTCAAGGAAAAGGCTAAGGACTTTTTTACACTTACCACAGCATAGGCCTTTAGCCATTCCGCCAGTGCTAACAGTTGTTGATGATGCATATAATGATGCCTGTACTGCTCCTGATTCTCTTCCTCCGGCCCCTGCCAAGCCAGACAGATATTACAGGGTCCCGGACACACACTACCATTTGTATAAGGCTCCTGTTGCAGACCCTGAAACCATTTCACAGGGCCCTAAAGGTGTGGCAGCTGCCTCTGCCAAAAACCCTCTTCCCTCTGAAAGGGAATCTAGAGCATTAGAGAGATGGGGTAAAAAGGTTTATACTTCTGCTACTCTTTCGGCCAGGGCCTTGAACTGTCAATTTCACATGATTCAGTATCAGGAATTTTTGTTAGACCAGCTAAATAAAAAACTATCTTCTCCTGAACCTATAGACCAAGTCCCTTCAGGATTTGGTACATAACTCTCAGCAGGTCAGTAACCATTTCTTAAAATGTGGCTATGATGCACTGGAGGCTTCTTTTAGATCAGCGGTAACTGGAACAGTGATTCGAAGACATGCCTGGTTAAAAGAACAATCCTTACCAGACCATGTTAAGTCAAAACTCCTAGATGCTCCCATGGAGAAACAAAGTTTGTTTGTCTCCCCTGCACAGGAGGTTCTAAAAAAGGTGGAAGAAAAAGCAAAATCTGTCCAAACAGTCAAGGATTTCTTACAGGTCCAACCTCCGAGGTTTATCAGAAATTGGCCTTCGAAAAATTGGTCCTTTCCAGACAACTCCAGAGCGCAGAGAGGCAGAAATAGACGCCCAAGAGACAGGGGTCAATCTAGGGGTGCCTACAGGGGACGTCAGTGGCAACTTACCAACCAGAGAAGTACTGCCACAGAATCGACTACAACCACTTCTACAGGGCAGACACAATGACTTGGTTCTAGTTCCGCCTACCAGGGAACAACTGGAAGCACCCTTGGGCGGAAAACTAGCCTTATTCTCCGACAACTGGCATTACATTACAGGAGACAAATGGACTTTACAAACAATAGACAAGGGATACAGGTTTCACTTCCATACTCTACCAAAAAAGAGAGGAATGCCAAACCTACCACCAAGCCAAAAAACAGACGCTCTAAGACAAATCAACAACTTACTAAGGATGAGAGCTATAGAAGAGGTGCCACCGATGGAACAAGGCCAAGGATTTTACTCCAGGCTTTTCCTTGTACCAAGAAAAGAAAATCAATGGAGACCTATTCTAGATTTGTCCGCACTGAACACATACCTCATTGTTCCAAAATTCAAAATGCTGACCCTCCAGCAACTTCTTCCCATGCTGGGCAAGGAGTTTTAGCTGGTGACTCTAGATCTCAAGGAGGCATACCTGCACGTCCCTATACGACCAGATTGCAGAAGACACCTCAGATTTCTTGCAGGATCAGAGCATTATCAATTCTCAGAATTGCCTTTTGGCTTATCTATTGCGCCCAGAGTATTCACGAAATGCCTGGCATCAGTAATTGCTCATTGCAGACTTCAGGGAATTCAGATTTACCCATACCTGGACGACTGCCTAATACAAGCGGACAACAAGGCAAAGTTAACAAAAGATTTGGAAAATGTCATACAACTGTTGCAAGCCTTGGGATACACAGTCAACATGCAAAAGTCAAGACTAGTACCATCCCAAAGGATAACATCCTTGGGTGCAGAATTAGACACATCAACTCAGATGGCTTTTCTCACAGAAGAAAAACAAAAGCAACTACCAGTCTACTTCATGACATTAACAACACAAACTCAGCTTACTGCAAGGAAAATCCTGCAAGCCCTGGGTTACATGGCATCCTGCATAATATTGGTTCCGCATGCCAGGCTGCATATGAGAAAGCTACAATGGTATTTAAGGAATGTATGGTCTCAACACAAGCACAGTCTAGAAGCCCAGATTCCAATAATTCCATGCCTGAAGCAAGAATTCCTGTGGTGGGCTCAGGCCTGTCAGTTGAACAGAGGCTTGCCTTTCCACAAACCTCATCCAAGCCAGACCATCACCACGGACGCCTCAGACCTAGGATGGGGGGCGCACATGGTGGACAAGTGTATACAAGGCCTATGGACCCAAGACCAGCTGAATCTACACATAAATCTAAAGGAGATGCTGGCAGTGAAACATGCGATCCAGGCATTCAGACCACTCCAACAGGGTCATCTGCTGATAAGGACGGACAATACCACAGTCATGTGGTACATCAACAAACAGGGAGGTACACATTCATACCCTCTATGCCGGATGGCAATGGACCTGTGGAATGTGGCCCTGAACCTCAACATTCAACTTCAGGCCAGATTTGTACCAGGAAAAGAAAATTCTCTAGCAGACACCTTAAGCAGAACTACCACGGATGCTCACGAATGGATGCTGCATCCAGATATCTTCAAAGCTATAACAAAGAAATGGGGACTACTACAGATAGACCTGTTTGCCTCCCCACACAATCACCAATTGAAGAAATTCTGCACAAGAGCATACCACCCACTTGCTTGGAGGGTGGACTCCCTTTCCTTCAGCTGGAAAAACCTGACAGCATATGCATTTCCACCTCTTCCCTTGATGTACAAAGTTCTACTGAAGATCAGAGAGGATCAGCCAAGGGTAATTCTGATAGCTCCAGACTGGCCGAGGCAACATTGGTACCCGCTACTGAGAAGCATGTCTCGGACACATGCATGGCATCTACCACTATGTCCCTTACTACTAACACAGGACAACTACAAGATCCTACATCCAAACTTGAAAACAATGCAGCTAGCTGCTTGGAATATTGCATAAAACAAAATAACCCAGGGTTATCTCAGAGGGTTAAGGACATTATCCTGGAGGCACGCAGACCCTCCACAAGGAAGACTTATTCAGCCAAGTGGAAAAGATACCTCATTTGGAGTGCAGCAAAGCAAGAAAATGTCTCATTGGCAAACATAGCACACATCCTGGAATATTTAGCAGAACTGTTCCACAATAGCCTGTCTTACTCCTCCATTAAGATTCATGCATCAGCAATTTCAGCAGAATACAACATGGATCCTCCTGTCTTCTCTCATCCACTTCTCAGGCAGTTCTTGAGAGGAATCAAAAATGTAAAGCCTCCAAGGAAACCACCTTTACCTACATGGGATCTCAACTTTGTGCTGGAAAAGTTAACACTTCCTCCTTTTGAACCAGCAGCAACAGCAGAATTACAATTCTTGTCTTGGAAAACTGCTTTCCTGCTGGCGATTACTTCAGCAAGAAGGGTATCTGAATTACAGGCATTAATGGCAGTACAACCCTTCCTTATCTTCCATCAGGACAGAGTCTCTCTGAGAACTAACCCTACCTTTATGCCAAAAGTGGTCTCCAGAGTATCATTGAACCAAGTGATTCATTTACCTACATTCTTCCCCAACCCACAGAACGGGGGGGGGGGGGAGACTGCTACATACCTTGGATGTGCACAGACAATTACGCTACTATCTGGACAGAACTAAGACCAGCAGAAAAACTGACCAGCTTCTGGTAGCATATGCAACAGGAATGCAAGGAAAAGCAATTTCAAAACAGACAATTTCAAAATGGATAGGAAATTGCATTCGATTTTGCTACTCTTTTCATGGAAAGACAACTCCTGATAATATCAGACCACATTCCACAAGAGCTACAGCCACCAATACAGCTTTCCTACGAGTGGCTACCAAAGACATCTTAGAAGCTGCTACTTGGAGCTCCGTGCATACATTTGCCAAGCATTACAATCTTCCCTTATACTCTAGATCCCGAGCAGGTTTTGCAACTGCTGTTTTGCAAGGGATCTTAACTACACCATCTTTATCTTAGTGCCTCCTCCCCCAGTTTGGCTATGGTATTCTACCCATATGTTAGGACTGCAGATGCATCCTTGAAGGACATAGTACAGTTTTGTACCTACCATAAATGTAGATGTCCGATAGGTATGCATCTGCAGTCAGGATTACCCACCCTCCTTCCCTCTGTGGTATTCCTAGGGTATTTACCCCTTGTAGCTAGCTGGGGAATCTATTATGGTGTATTTGTTTGTATATGTATATATATATATATATATATATATATATATATATATATATATATATATATATATATATATTTCTTTATATGGTTTGCTCTCTACTGTTTGGAATTATTTGCATTTATCCAAATTTAGCTTTACTAGAGGGCACCTGGCATCTGGGGCAAGAAACACTGAGGAAAATGGCGTCGGCTGATGCCTTTATACCCAATAAACAGCAGCTATGACGTCGGGTGAAGTGCGACATCAGCCGGGGCCAGACCCAGACTTTGGAATCCGGCCGACCGAAGGGCTGCCTGAGGCAGGACAACCCATATGTTAGGACTGCAGATGCATACCTATCGGACATCTACATTTATGGTAGGTACAAAACTGTACTTTGTGTACCTACCATAAATGTAGATGTTAGAGTGTATTCACTGTTGCAGTCCAGGTTACCCTCCTGCCATCCCCCTGTCATTCTGGAGTTTATCTTTCCTTCTCTATCTTTTACAACCTATGTGGTGTATTTGCAGTTTATATTGATCCATGTATGTATGTGTGTGTGTGTATATATATATATATATATATATATATATATCTATTGCTATCTTTTTTGGGGGCTCCTGACATCGGGGGCAAGAAAAACTAAAGAAAATGGAGTCAGCTGCATGTTTTATACCCCTGACGTCATGAAAGAGGAGACCGGTAACCAAACCTCTCAACCATACCGAATTACTCTGTTTTTACCGAGTTTTGGGGTCCAAATGAAGGGGTGCCACGATTCCCGAGTGGCACCCCTTCATTTCCGATTTTTTTCTTTGGGTTTCTGAAATATTTCAAATATTGCGCTGTTGGAGCTGACGTCATCACGTGCGCGATGACGCCCGCTCTTCCATGGCTATCAGCCAGTCGGAATTGAGCTCCTTGAGCTCACATCATCATTTCCAGCATATTATCAGCGTTTGGAGCATGCGAGCGGGAAATATTATCAGCGTTTGGCTGGGAAAGCACTCGCATTCTTATTTTTGTTAGTAGCAGAATTTTCGGGTTGGGAAAGCACTCGCGTCACACTTGGAGTTAGTAGCAGCAGCAGCAGCATTTTATCAGTGGACTGGCCGGGAATTCAAGTGTTGGATTTATATACAAACATCTTAACAGCGCTTAAAGTGAATTATCGTTGGGGAACCATTTTTGGACTCGTCACTCAGGTAAAGTGTGTGTCTGTCTGCATAAAACTAGTTACTTAACATTTTTGCTGACTGTAAATTAATTCACCATTTAGGCATGTTCTTTTATATTACAGCACATAAATCATTATTTACAGGGAAGAGTAGTTCTCTTCTCATTTCCAGCTACAGGAACAATAAATCAGGTTAATCTTTCACTCCGTTAGTAATAAGTCCAAGTGTCCTGTCTCGCATGGGTCTGGTTGCTTCAGGCATTGGAAAACCTGTTAAGTTGTCTTCCGTCTACTTTATACTAAATGTATGCAACGTATGAAGTGTGCTGCAGACCGATCAAAAGGTGTACTAGAACACTGTACTTATATTGCATTGTGTTGAGCTGTCCCCCTTTACTTCTAGCATGTTTGATTGTTTCTAGGTTCATCTCTTCAAAGATACTCTGTCATTATTTTGTCTGTCCCTTCTAGGCTGGCATATTTAAAGTGACCAGGCACCACTATGGCAGTGATACATACCCCTTACCTGCAAAGAATCATTGGTTTGAGCTGCAGCTGATAGATTGATTGCCTTGGGCAGATTGTCTACTTTCATGAGACTGTGGCCTGGCTGATACAATATCTTAAAGCTAACAGACTGAAGGATCAGTCCCAAGTAAAAGATCTTTGGATCGGTATCCTTGTTTTACAATAGCAATTAAAGAAGGCATGATCTATAATCAGGCAAAATGGTTCCCCAAAATGTATTACTTCAGCATTTAATGGCCAAATACTTTTTTTTTTGTTTTCCCTATTTCCAATCCAGACCCTGAGATAAAACTGCTCTGGCTGTCTCAGGAATCTATGCATAATAGAAAACGTTGTCAAAAATTCAGGAGCTGCAAGTATGGGCTCTGAACACAGCACATCCTTTATCTGTTTAAAGGCTTATTTTGATACATTCATCCACATTACCTTCAGGGAAGCTTTACCTTTTGTCAGGTCTGCTGTAGGCAAGCAATACTGTCAAAATCTGGAACAAACTTCAAGTAAGTCATCCAAGCTAAAAAAAGTCTTTATATGCCTCTATGTTGCTGTGAATAAAACTTCCACTTTTTCATTTTGCAATTTCACAAACTCTTTTCCTACCACATTGCCCAAACAGAATGCTTCTGGCATGTCATCCCTAGCTTTCATTTTTGTTGGATTGGACATCACTCTGCTTTACCTGGTAGGTTTATAACTGCTTGGAATTTGGGAAAATGGTTCTTTTCCCAGTCTTTAGAAAATATTATGTTACCATTCAGGTGTGCTGCATATCTTGTATGTGATCTAAGAATTGTGTGCATCTATCTCTGAAATGTTGCAGGTCTTCTATGGGAAAAAGAAAAGTCAGCATTTTATAACATAAGACTCCAGTAAGTGTGGAAAATAATTTTTTTTTCATATGTCTCTGGGCTACTAGGATTTGCTATTTACGTATAAAGTGGATAGAAGCCTAGACTTGCTAAGTTTATCAATGCAACTGTCAAATTATCTTTCACATCTGGAAATTGCTCACAGAATGATGTATCATCCTGGTAAATTCCTAGTGTGTGTGTGTGTGTGTGTGTGTGTGTGTGTGAAAATGCCCACCCTATTTAATACATCTGGTGGCTAGAGGTTTTTAGCTTCAAACCCTGTACCTTTGGTACAGGGTAAAAAGAGTCTAAACTCCCTAGCCACCATTTCTGAGCTCCATCTAGATTTTTTGTGCTAAGAGCTGAAAAGCTATGATGAGTGAGAACTGAATTTGTATTCCCTTATTATTGGCATTGTCTGTCCAGGTTTTTTGTGCTAAGAGGTTGAGAGCTATGGTGAGAAGTGACAACTGAATTCACTAAATGATAGCTATTAAGTTTCAGGCTTCCTTTTTTCAGGAAACTGCTGATTTGGCATAGTGGTACGTTGCTCTGTAGTGCACAGGGTTTGAATTTTTATGCCAAGTCAAGTCTCTTTTCATTGTGAGTCAGTATTGCTTTGTTTAGCGGATGTCTGTTAGTGTTTTGTGCATTGTTGTACTGCAAAATGTTAAAATAAAATGCAAATAATCATTGTAGAAGTAAAGCAGTATGTACATATTAGTGTTTATGGTAAATGGGGAGAAACTGCCAGGTAATGAGACATTGAAATGGCTGCAGGGGACTGTGGTGCGCTGCCGTATTTTGGTTGTCTGTTCTTCAGTTTGCATATGAAAGTTGGTATCCCACAATTCCATTGGAGTGGGTGGGGTTACATAATTATGTATGCAAATTAGATGTTAATCAGCGTACAGATTTGTACCTATTTTTCATGGGCCTTGTCCAGATTTTTGATGTTTACAGGTTGAGAGGTATGCCGGTAACCGACGCAGGACCCAAGACATTGGAATTCAGGCCGACTGCTTGTGCCAGCAGATTACCCAAATGTAATGACTGCAACAATGAATACACTCGAACATCTACATTTATGGTAAGTGTACACAACTGTACTTTCCTTACCATCTAGCCTTTGTCCTAGAAAGGCTCATACTTCCTTCAGTTTTAAATTTCAGCATGGAAGACCGCCTGCTCATTGGATATTTGTTCACCCTAGACAGTTTCAAAAACTCCAGGCTGTCTACACAGTCCATCCTTTTATCATATTCCTTCCTGACAGTCCGTTTCTCAGGATTTAACCCTTCCTTTGGACCCAAGGTGGTGACTGATGCCTCTTTATATCTAGCAATGCATCTACCCATCTTCCCTCCAAACCCACAAAACTGGATATGGGGATTTCTGCATTTCTGACACCCATAAGCAGCTACTGTTATAACTGGGCACTATAAAACCCATTAGAATATCTGACCAACTGTCTGTAGCCTTTGCTAGCAGCACCAAAGGATAACCTGTATGCAAGCAGACCATTTCTAAAAAGATCTCTTACTCTAATACCTTCTGTTACAGTCATTAGGGAGGGAACACACCTGAAGCTGTAAGGGCCCTTTCCACATGGCAACTAAGTCTGCTGCTGACTTCCTTGAAGGGCATACCTACCAAGAGTGGCTGGAGGTTGCCATCTGGTCTTCAGGGCACACTTTCGACAGACACCACTAGTGTTACCCTTCTACTTATCCAAGGCGGTGATTCCCTCCATTATCCTACAAACCCCCCCTATTCTCAGCTTTGGGAATCATCCCACTAGTCATGACTGCAACAGTGAAACATGAAGAACATAGTACAGTTGTGTGTACCCTTAACATAAATGTGGATGTTTGAGTGTATTCACTGTTGCAGTCCTCTTTCCCTCCCTCCTTTCCCTTAGCCTACAGGGTAGGTTGCTTCTATTTCTTGATTGTCTTGGACTTGTGCTGTTGACTTTTGCCTACCTAAGGATCCCTGCCCTAGCCATCTGACCTTGACCATTTGCTCCTGCTGGAGGGCTCTGAACTCTGAGGGGCAAAAAATAACTGAAGTCATGATGTCGGTGGACTCAACTTCTATCCCAGCATACTGACATCAGGAAAGGGTGTCCAGCCATAGGAGGAGGAAAGATTTTTACTCTTGTAGTTGGGTCTGCCAAGGGCTTCCATGGTGGGAAATCCCACAAGGCAGCACTGCAACAGTGAATACACTCAAACATCTACATTTATGGTAAGTGTACACAACTGTAGTTTCATTAGCACAAGTACTGGGAAAATCCTTTATCCACCTTCTTGGCAGTACGTATTGGTGTCCCACAAGGATCTATTCTAGACCCCATACTTTTCAACATGTTCATTAGTGACCTCTACACTGTTAAAATAAATGCTACCCTAATTCAAAACGCTGATGACTTGACCCTGATCTGCTTTGCTTTCTCTGATCTCCAAGACCTTACACAACAGTCTTTATTGAATAACTCATGGCTAAGTAAATCACTGTGACTACTAAATCCTAAAAAAAATAAATTACTCCTCTTCACCCCAAACACATCTCTGCCAAAACAATACTTTCTCTGCCAGCAACACCTATGATAGAACATAAATATAAATATATACGATATATATTGCTATATATAAATATGTAATGTATAATATACACACACACACACACACACACACACACATTTTTGCAGATACCCAAGTCTTTATTGGCATCAGCTGGGTTTACCCTGTGTTTCTGAAGTATAGCCAGACTATCCACTTATGCTATGCTCATGAGGTCAATAAAAAATCTGAAATATGCATGTCCACAGCTAGTGGAGTGGTTTGATTGGCCTGAATGTAGCCATGTAGTCTTAAAACATCTTGGTTATTCAGATGCTATGTAGCTGAAACATTTGATTTCCATAAAAAGTCATTTGCATATATCTCATGGGCCATTATTAAAGGAGGTTTAAGGTATCACACGGTGAAAACTCTGGCTTTGCTCATTTTTTCTTGCAGTTTTTACTGAATTGTCTCCGTGACGTTTTTACCTTTTAGTTTTTCAAGCTTGCTTTATACCCACCGTTTAACTACAATATTTACTTTTCTGCCCCGTCTCATTCCTTTGCTGACCTCCTTTTCTTTGAATTTCTAAGCACTAATCATATGAAATTGATCTGTCAAGTAAACCCACCAATACACCTCTTCATCTGCTTAGTGTTCAACTCTACTAATGCATAGTGTTTAAGTATGCATAACTATACTGCAGTAACCACCTCTGTTTTCATACAAGTGTAATGTAATCAGCGAATATATGTGTAATTGTTAATGTACATCACTGTTCATGTATATTGCTGAATATCTGTTTTAAAAAGTTTATAATATGTTGGAAATTTTCTCCCCAGGCCTCTGCTGAATTTTTAATAGCGTTGGCTCAAGATTGCTCTTTAGCTGTATATATTGATAAATTATTGAAACCCTTCAGTTCTTTACCTTATTTTAAAAAATTCTTGGGATTTTTTGGTGACTTGTCAATAATTCCCTTTATAATATTTAACTTGAGATCTGAAGTAGTTACTTCATTTGTTCTGCAACCTGTGGGTATCTGATCCGAGCCAGCAGCTTTACTAGCTAAAAGATCCAAGCTCCTAGCTCCTCCCCTTACCCATAATTCCCTGCTACATACTCCCTTTCCCCAGATCTCATTTGCTGCGGCTGAGAGAAGCTTCAAGTGAAGAGCTCCTAGGCGTGGGTGACAACTTTCTGGTTCATCAAACCTTAAAAAGTCAGATTCAGATATTTGTGTGTGTGTGTGTGTGTGTGTGTGTGTGTGTGTGTGTGTGTGTGTGTGTGTGTTTATTAGCACCCTACTCATCGTATATTATTCTTAGTTTAAATTGTTTTGTGGTAATTTTTGCCTTAATTTTTATTTCCCTCCCCCTTAGTGTGTGTGTTGTGTATTATGGCTGAAGGGCCCAAAGCCATATTCTGTAAGTGCACTGAGTGTGGCCATAAGCTTCCCCAGCTGATGGCCACACTCAGTGCATTCTTTGTCTGGGGGTGGCCCCTTTGTCCACCAGCTGCCAAATTTGTGCAGCATTTAACCCCCGGGCCACCAGGGATAGGAGGAACAAGTTAATCCTGGCGGGATTATTACCACAGGATTCTTCTTCCTCCTCTCCCTCTAAGGCACAGGCTGCGACTGCGGCCCCCGGGCCTTTGGACCCCCCTACCCAGTCTGGGACTCAACCTCCCTCAGATTCTCAGGGTCAGGGGGACTCTTCTTCCTCCTCTAGGGAGAAGAGGCACAAAGACAAAGAAAAGTACAAGAGTCGCAAGAGGCGGGCTGAGACTCATCCCTCAGCCCCGCCATCTAAAGTTGCGAGTCCCTCCATGAGGGCCTCCGGATCCTCTCCTTCTCGGCTCCATTCGCCTTGTTTCTCGCCGGAGCTGGAGGAGGAGTATCGGCCTCCCTCAAGGTTTTCGAGGCGGTCCTCCCGGCCCGCCTCGACCTCTTCTAGATCAACAAGGAGCCTAACCGACGCAGACATAGATCGAATGATGTGTCGATTTTTGCAGACTCAAATGCAGATGGGGGTGCTCCTGCCCCCCCTCCGGGGGGGAGAGCAGCCCCCTTCTTTGCCCCGATAGCTTCTTCTCTGACCCGGTTTGGGGTTTTGGAGTCGTCGGATCTGGGCCATTTCGGAACCGGGGAGTTGTCGGCGCCGACAGTACCGGTTACTTCGATGCCGACTTTACCCTCGAGCTTGTCGGATCCCGGCTCTCGGGGCCGAGAACTGAGCGTCAGATCCGTGGGGGTAGGTGTGTCTTTGGCTCCGTTCAGGTCGGAGCACACTTCCCTCTCGGGTCTGACCGCTTCGGCTCTGACGTCGATCCCTACCTCAGAGCCGAGGGGGCTGCTTTCAGAGCATGGGAAAAGTGGTTCACCTTCGGCGTTTCAGGTAGTGGAGAGGGTTCTGTCAAGATCTTCCAGATCCCCGGTCCGTGCAACGGATCCTCCCGCCCCCACCCCCACCCCTATGCATTTGGGTCTATCCCCCATCATCCGGCCACTGGGTCAGCCTGCGCCACCACTCCAGTTAGTTCCCTTAGAGGAATAGGACTCCGTGGGCGAGCCCTCCTCGGATAGACCCACCGAGGAGGTCCCTCGCAAACGGAAGTGCAAAAGGAGGCACCTGGACTCCCCTGAGTACTTCACGGAAGACACAGATTTGGATGAAGGGGAAGGTTCCCCAAGATCACCCCCTGAGGATGTCTCCTTTGGAGACATCATGGAAATGTTGTGAATTAGAAGAGGGTGGTCTGCCCAAAAACCTTCCTCAGATGAGTCTGTGTTTCTGGAGGTGTTTGATGCAGGCCCGTCTACCTCCTGGTAGACTTAATTACTACCAGGGCGTGGAAGGAACTGGACACCATGGAGCCAATTCCAAGAAGGCCAGATAAAATTCTTAGTCATCCCTCGGATAGGCAGGCTTGGTCTAAGGGTTCACCAGTAGATGCCATGTTGGTGGCGGCCGCCACGAAGAAAGAACTAGCACAGGAGAGTTCCTCGGTCCATCCTCCAGATAAGGAATCTCTGACGTTGGACCTCATTGGAAACAGGATGTTTGCTTCAGCCACCTTTTCTATAAGGGCGCTGAACTGCATGGCGCACGTCATCAGACTCCAGCGAGACTTAATAAAGGAATACGCTGGGGCTCCCCCGGAGTCCATGACTGCTGAGGATGAGGACTTTTTCGACTCACATGGCCACTCTGAAATCTATTTCTAACACGTCTGTGCGGCTACTCTCCCATGCCACAGAGGGAGCGGCTAGAGCTAGCGGAGTAGGGGTTGCCTTGCGGTATCACGCCTGGCTCCGCCTTTGCGATTTTGCGGAACCCTTCAAGGCGTCCTTCGTGAATTCGCCCTTTGACAGTTTTTCACTCTTTGGCAAGACCATCTGCGAGACGCTGGTCCAAAGCGAGAAGGACGGGAAGACACTCTCTGCCATCTGAGTCCGCTTCTCTAATCCCCAACGATCCTTCTCTAGGAATCAGAGGGGACAAAAGAAGATGTGGTTCCGGAAGTCTCAGCAGTCCCGTCCAGTTTCGGACCCCTCGTCCTTCAGAGGCAGAGGAGGACAAGGTGGACGCCGTCCCAGAGGCAGAGGGGGGGCCGCGTAATTTCGGGTCTAGAGAACCATTCTCGGACAGGCCCGCACAACAGCCCTGAGGGTTTACCCAACTGTCCCTCTCTGGAGGCAGTCGGTGGCATCTGTCGGAGCACCTCCAATATTGGGAGTCCATTACGACAGATCGGTGGGTGCTCCGAATCGTATCCAGAGGTTACACCATTCCCTTTCTAAGTCTTCCCCCTCCTATGAAGCGCCTCCCCGATGTCCCACCCGATCAAAGAGAGGCGGCAGCTTCAGAGGTTTTGAAGCTGCTAGAAAAAAAGAGCCATCCAGCACGTCCCCCCAGACCAGTTCGGAATTGGCAATTACTCCAGGTGCCGAAAAAGACGGGGGACTTAAGACCGATTCTAGACCTTTCTTCCTGAACCTGTTCATTTCCAAAGAAAAGTTCCGGATGGTCACTCTGCAATCAATTCTCCCCCTTCTGGAGAATGACTGGATGTGCTCCATTGACCTCAAGGATGCGTACTACCATATTCTTATGGACAGACGATCCAGGAGGTTTCTCCACTTTCTGCTGGGAGCCAGTCATTGTCAGTTCAGGGTTCTTCCGTTCAGCCTCACCACAGCCCCCAGGGTGTTCACCAAGGTCATGGCAGTTGTTGCAGCCCACCTGAGACTCCAGGGCATTCAGGTCTTTCCATACCTGGACGACTGGCTCCTCAACGCCTCCAACAGGCATCAGCTTTGTTCTGCCAGAGACTATTCTCTCACTCTTGCCCAGCGTCTGGGCATTTCAGTAAACTTCCAAAAATCCTTCCTTCATCCTGTACAGGTTCTGGAATTCATAGGGGCCAAAATAGATACTCGCCTCTCTCAGGCCCTTTTAACATCACACAGATTGAGCAGTTTGTCACGTCATGTTATGGCACTTCTTCAGTCCCCAGCTCCATCAGCAGAATTAGTCCTGAGAGCGCTAGGCTCTATGGCGGCAGCTATCAGTCTTTCCCTGCACGCACGTCTGCGAATGAGAATTCTTCAATGGACCCTTCAAGTCCAATGGTCTCTGTTGCTACACTCCTTAGACACTCCTATACCCTCCTATACCCTTGAGCAAGGTTTGCAGGGACTCCCTCCTCTGGTGGCTTTGCTCACGGGAGCTGCGGGAAGGGAGATCCTTTGTGATGCCTCAACCCCAAGCCACATTGACCACGGACACTTCTTGCCTCGGGTGGGGGGGGGCATTCTATGAGCAGAACCGTCCAAGGCACGTGGACTCCCTTAGTGACCGCTCTGCATATCAATGTCCTGAAGATGAGGACGGTGCTTCTAGTGTTGCAAGCTCTTCACGACCTTCTTCCCCTGGGGACTATTGCAATACAGACAGACAACATGGTGGTAGTCTGGTACATAAACAGGGAGGGACCAGATCTTATCCCCTTTGTCGGGAGGCCATGAGAGTTTGGGAATGGGCGATATCCACCAACCGTTTTCTGATAGCAATGCACATTCCGTGATGGTCCAACATTCTTGCGGACAAGCTGAGTCGCCTGATCCTCACACCTTACTAGTGGTCTCTGAACCCGTCAGTAGCAAAACAAATTTTCCTCAAATGGGGTCGACCTTGCTGCGATCTTTTTGCTTCTCCGTCAAACACGAAGTGCAGCGAGTTTTTCGCTCTAATTCCCCCATCAGAGGAGAGCCCCAGAGACGCTCTGGTTCATGCTTGGTCACCCGGTCTCCTCTATGCTTACCCCCCTCTTCTCTCATGACGAAATTCCTACAGAAAGCACGTCAGTTGGGGAGCAAGGTTATCCTCATAGCCCCATTCTGTCCTCGCCAGATCTGGTTCCCTTATCTGCGGTCTCAGTGTAGTTCCTCCTTGGATCTTATCCCGGATCTGATTTCGCATCCTGCGGGATTGCAACCCCCAAACCTGGAAAACCTCAAGCTCGCGGCTTGGTTGAGCCAGTTCCACTGATGGCAAGGACTTCCGGTATCTCCTCACCAGTGAAAGACATTCTGGTAGCAGCACACAAACCTACTACCAGAAAAATTTACAGTAGTAAGTGGAAGCGTTTTTCCATCTGGGCTACAGACAAGGTTTTGGATCCTTTTACCGTCCCTATCCTGACTGTTTTTGAATTCTTGTCACATTTTTCATCAAGGAGCCCGTGCATCTGCAGTTAAAGTACAGTTGGCAGCCATCTCTCATTTTCACATAGGAGATGAGCTGGGATCGTTAGCTTCCGCAAAAATATGCAAAACGTTTTTGAAAGGAATTTTTCTGAAGCTGCCAGTTAAGACTGCGGTTCCACCATGGGATCTGACCTTGGTTCTGCAAGCATTAACGAGTCCGCCCTTCGAACCGGCTGCCTCGGTTCAATTAAAATTTTTATCCTGGAAAACGGCCTTTCTGATCATTATTACGTCAGCCAGGAGGGTTTCAGAACTTCAAACGCTTTGCATGAGATCCCCTTATCTGATTTTTCATAAGGATAGAGTGTCTCTCAGGATTAACCCCTCCTTTCTGCCCAAAGTGGCCTCTGAATCAAATATTAATCAGTCGATTAATTTACCAGTGATCTGAAGTAGGATTGTTCATTTGTCAGCAACCTGTGGGTTACTGATCCGATATCTGATCTGAGCCGGCAACTTGTTTCAAGCTAATGGATCCGAGCTCCTAGCTCCTCCCTTCACCCATAATCCCCTGCTAACCCTCCATGACCTCAGATCTAGTTTGCCGCGCTTGTGATGGCTGGATCCTTTTTGAGCTTTGTCAGATAAGTGGGAAAAAGTTAACTTTTTCTAATTATTTTTAGTCAGGAAATTCTTTTTTAGTTTAAATTAATACTTGTAAAGTGTGTCTGAGTTAGGTTCCTTATTTTTTTTTAATTAATACCCTCCCTTCTCTGGTCGCTAGTGTGTGAGTGTTTGTTGAGTGTCTTTTGGGGCCTGTGTGTGTGTGCAGTTGTTTTTCTTTCTTTTTAAAAAAAAAAAAAAAAAAAAAGGAATGGCTGAGGCCCCAAAAGCCATATTTTCTAAATGTACTGGGTGTGGCCATAAGCTCTCCCTGGCTGATGGCCACACTCGGTGCGTTCGGTGCCTTGGGGTTGAACACCTCACCTCAGGCTGTACTATCTCTGCAGCGTTCAACCCCAGGGCACTGAAAGAACGGAGGTCGAAGCTGGTCCTGGCGGGACTTCTATCCCCGGATTCAGCTTCGGCCTCCGCTACCTTTGCTGCTCCCATGGCTCCATCACAGCCTGTGGTGGCTGCCACTCCTGCCCCCCTGCCTCCGACTGGGACTCAAACTCCCGCTAAAGTGTCAGAGGACAGGGAGGCCAGGAGGGAGAAACAGAGGGAGAAACACCACAAGCGGCGGGCCAAGACCTCCGTTTCAGCCCCGCCAGCTAAGCGGGCTTCTTCCTCCACTGCTTCTAGGACTCCTCCTCCTCGGCTCCGATCCCCTTCTTTCTCCCCGGGGCCCGAGGAGGAGGAGACCTGATCTCCGTCGAGGTCATCGAGGCGGCATTCCAGGCCTGCCTCGGTGGCCTCTTCGAGATCCACTTTCAGCTTATCAGATGCAGACTTGGACCGGATGATGCGAAGGTTCATCCAGGCCCAGCTGCAGATGGGAGTGCTCTTGCCTCCCCCCCTCAGGGGGGGAGCTCGACACCTTTTTTCCACCCAATTGCTCCTTCTCCGACTCGCTACCCGGGTTTGGAGCGCTCGGAGCCGAGCAGCCTTGGAGCCGGGGGTGGGTCGGGGCCGACAGTACTTGGTACTTCGGATCAGACCCTACCCTCGAGCCTGTCGGATCCGACCTCTCGGAGCCATGGTCCGAGCTTCGGATCCGGGGGATTCAGTGTGTCTTCGGCTCTGTCCAGGTCGGAGCACACTGATCCCTCTGATCAGACTGTCTCGGCGCCGGCTCCGATCCCTGCATCGGATCCGAGTGGGAGCCGACTTTCGGATCCATTGGAGAGTGGCTCTCTCTCGGCATTCGATGTTGTGGAGAGGGCTCTGTTGAGAGCATCCGGACCCCCGGTCCTTGCATCGACTCCTCCCTGCACTCTCTCTGCTGGGCCAGGCTTCCATCACCCGGCCAAAGGGACAGCCTGCTTCGATGTCACAGATAGTTCCATTGGAACAAGATGTTGCTGGCGAGGCCTCCTCGGACAGTCCCCCCGAGGAAGCTCCCCGCAAGCATAAGGGCAAAAGTAGGCACGTGGACTCCCCTGAGTCCTTAACCGAGGACACGGACTTGGAGGAAAAGGAAGGCTCCCCAAGATCACCCCCTGAGGATGTCTCCTTTGGAGACATCATGGAGATGCTGGGAATCAGAGGTGGGTGGTCTGCCCCCAAGTCTTCCTCTGACGAGTCCGTGTTTCTGGAGGCATTCGAGGCAGGCCCGTCTACCTCCTGGGTGTCCCCTCCAGCCGACCCCCTGGTGGACCTCATTACCACCAGGGCATGGAAGGATCCAGACACCATGGAGCCAATACCGAAGCAACCGGATAGGATTCTTAGCCCCCCTTCAGACCAGTCACATTGGAGTAAGGGCCCCCCTGTAGATGCCATGTTGACGGCAGCAGCCACAAAGAGGGAATTGGCTCAGGAGAGTCCCTCAGTCCATCCACCGAGCAGAGAGTCCCATTTGATGGATCGCTTAGGGAAGCGAGTCTTTAGTTCAGCGACCTTCTCAGTAAGGTCTCTGAACTATATGGCACATATCAGGATGCAGCGGGATCTTATCAAAGAATACACTGCATCCCCCCCTGAGTCCATATCGGAGGAGGATAAACAATTGTACTCCACCCGAATGGCCACTCTGAGATCTATTTCAAACACCTCTATGCGGCTGATGTCCCACGCCACAGAGGGAGCCGCTAGGGCTAGCGGAGCAGGCCTAGTCATGAGACGTCAGGCCTGGCTCCGTCATTGTGACTTTACGGAGCCCTTTAAAGCGTCCTTCGCGAATGCCCCCTTTGATGGTTCTGCCCTTTTTGGCAAAACAGTTCGCGAGACACTTGTCCAGAGTGAGAAGGACGGGAAGACGTTGTCTGCTGTCGGAGTCCGCTTCTCTGCTCCCCAGCAGTCCTTTTCAAGGAACCAAAAGGGTCAGAAGAAGATGTGGTTCCGGAAATCACAACATTCCCAACCAGCTCCGACAACCAGTCCTACCGTGGCAGAGGTGGACAAGGGAGGACATTGCCCCAGGGGCAGAGGGGCTCTGAGAAATTTTGGGTCCAGAGAACCTTTCTCTGAGCGGCCTGCACAGCAGCCCTGAGGGGTTTCCCGGCTGCTCCACTCTGGAGGCAGTCGGGGGGCGTGTTTCGAAACATCTAGCGGCATGGGAGTCCATCACAACAGACCGCTGGGTGCTTCGCATCATATCCAGAGGATACAAAATACCAATTCTTCATGTCCCCCGATCCAAGAACCTCCCCGATGTACCACCCGATCACAGGGAGGCTGCAGCCGCAGAAATACAGCAGCTGCTAAGAAAAAGAGCCATCCAGCCCATCCCCCAAGACCAGCTCGGATTAGGGTTCTACTCCAGGTTCCTTTTGGTGCCAAAAAAGACGGGGGATCTGAGACCCATTCTAGACCTTTCCCGCTTGAACCTGTCAGTAACCAAGGAAAAATTCCGAATGGTCACTCTTCAATCTATCCTCCCCCTTTTGAGGGAGAACGATTGGATGTGCTCTATAGACCTCAAGGATGCGTATTACCACATCTTAATGGACAAATGATCCAGGAGGTTCCTTCGCTTCCAGCTGGGAGCCAGTCAATACCAGTTCAGGGTCCTTACCTTTGGCCTCACCACAGCCCCCAGGGTGTTCACCAAAGTGTTAGCAGTGATTGCGGCCCACCTGAGACTCCTGGGAATTCAGGTCTTCCCGTACCTGGACGACTGGCTCCTGACCGCACCAACAAGGCATCTACTTTGCTCGGCCAGAGACTTCTTTCTCCATCTAGCCCCACAACTAGGCATTACTATCAATGTCGGCAAATCTCTACTGGCTCCAACACAGATCATAGAGTTCATAGGTGCCAGAATAAACACCAGAGATTTGCGAGCCTTCCTAACTGCTGAGAGAATCAGAAATCTACAACTTCATGTGCGGGCTATCCTTCATTCAGAGGCTTCACCAGCGGAATTGATCCTGTGGGCACTAGGCTCCATGGCGGCAGCGATTACACTCCTTCCATGCTCCCGTTTGAACATGCGAGTCCTGCAGTGGACTCTGTTAGTGCAATGGTCCTTCCTATCCCTTCCTCTCCACCATCCCATTGCTATCAGCAAGGCTTGCAGTAGGGCGCTACTATGGTGGCTCCAAGCATCGAACCTCCATACGGGCCGTCCCTTCTGCACCTCTCCCCCTATCGCCACGGTGACCACGGACGCTTCCCGCCTCGGGTGGGGGTGGGGGCATTACTCAGGCAGGACAGTCCAAGGCACGTGGAACGATAGAGACCTCCCTGCATATCAACGTTCTGGAGATGAGAGCGCTGCTGTTGGCGTTGCAAGCACTTCAGAGCTTCCTCCCCGCAGGACCGATTGCAATTCACTCGGACAACGTGTCAGTGGTCTGGTATATCAACAAACAGGGGGGAACCAGATCTTATCCTCTTTGCCGCAAAGCCATGAGAGTGTGGGAATGGGCGATCTCCACCAACCGCTTTCTGATTGCAACACACATTCCGGGGAGGACCAACATCCTAGCGGACAAGCTCAGCCGCACCCTTCTTACCCCTTACGAGTGGTCTCTCAATCCTCTACTAGCGAAGCAGATATTCGCAACATGGGGGCAACCCTGCTCCGATCTTTTTGCATCTCCATCAAACGCCAAATGCGACAATTTCTTCGCTCTAATTCCCCCACCAGGGGAATCTCCAAGAGACGCTCTGGTGCATGCTTGGCCACCCGGTCTACTCTATGCCTATCCTCCTCTTCCAATGATGATGCAACTCTTACAGAAAGCCTCGCGGTTGGGGAGCAAAATGATTCTCATTGCCCCATTCTGGCCTCGACAGATTTGGTTCCCTTACCTGTGGTCTCACCTTGTGAATCACCCTTGGATTCTAGATCCCATTCCGGATCTCATCTCCCATCCATTGGACTTGCCAACTCAAAACCTGGACAATCTGAAACTGACAGCTTGGTTGCTCCAGTTCCACTCCTAGTTAGGACTCCCGGTATCTCTTCACCAGTCAAAGCCATCCTCGTGGCAGCGCATAAGCCCCCCACCAGGAAAGTGTATCACAGTAAATGGAAACATTTTTCCATCTGGGCGGAGCGCCGCAATCTAGATCCCTTTACGGCTCCTCTTCCATCCATTTTAGACTTCCTAACTGAACTCTTTCAAGAAGGCGCTAGTTGTTCAACTGTCAAAGTGCAATTGGCAGCCATTTCTCATTATCATGTGGGACATGATACAGGGCCCTTGATGTCAGCCAAATTGTGTAAAACCTTTCTCAAGGGTACCTTTTTACTTAGACCTCCTGTAAAAGAAGCCATACCCCCCATGGGATCTTACTTTAGTTCTTCAAGCCTTGACTGCTCCACCATTTGAACCCGCTGCTTCAGTGGATCTCAAATTCTTGTCATGGAAAACAGCATTCCTTGTAGCCATTACTTCAGCAAAAAGAGTGTCAGAACTTCAGGCTCTTTCTGTAAAGCCTCCATACCTGATTTTTCACCCTGATAGAGTGTACCTCAGGGTCAATCCCTCCTTTCTTCCCAAGATAGCATCAGAAACCAACATAAACCAATCCATAAATTTACCGGTTTTCTTCCCTAAATATCAAAATAAGGGTGAATACAAGCTGCACTCATTGGATGTTCATAGGCAGCTTCGTTTTTATACTCATAGGACGGCTGGCCATAGACCATCTGACCAGCTGTTCGTTTCCTTTGCCAAATTTAACTTGGGGAAAGCTATCTCTAAAGTATCTTTATCTCACTGGATTTCCCAATGTATCCTACTGGCTCATCAAGCCTCGGGTAGACCCGCACCAGAAGGAGTTTGTGCTCATTCCACTCGCTCCATTTCTACTTCTACGGCTTTCAAGTCTAGAGTTCCTTTGGATGATATTTGTTCTGCAGCCACTTGGGCTTCATCTCATACCTTTGTCAACCACTACAAGCTAGACCTGCTTTCTAGAGGGAGAGCATCCTTTGGCTCTGTGGTGCTTCGTAATATCCTTCCATGATGGCCACCCAGGGTGCAGGTAGCTGGGGCCTCTGTCCCACAGGTTGCTGACAAATGAACAATCCTACTTCAGATTTAGAAGTTATGTACTCACCATAACGTTCCATCTGAGTAGGTAGTTCATTTGTCTGCAACCATCCCCCCCTCCTTCCCCCTGACCTTCTTCGGATTTATTAGTTTTTAGATCTCCTTTGTTGGATATATATTGAGAGGCAAACTCGATCTGAGGTCATGGAGGGTTAGCAGGGGATTATGGGTAAAGGGAGGAGCTAGGAGCTCGGATCCATTAGCTTGAAACAAGTTGCTGGCTCGGATCCGATATCGGATCCGTAACCCACAGGTTGCAGACAAATGAACTACCTACTCAGATGGAACGTTATGGTGAGTACATAACTTCTAATTTTTTCCCAACTTCCAGAGCAAAGGGGAATATAAATTACACAAATTGGACGTACATAGACAACTGCGCTTTTACTTGCACAGGACGAAGGCTACTCGCAGGTCGGATCAATTGTTTGTGTCCTTTGCCAAACCATCCTTAGATAAGGCTATTACCAAAGTTACTTTAGCAAACTGGATTTCGCAGTGCATCATCCATGCTTATTTAGCCTCAGGGAAACCTGCTTCTTCCGGAGTCCATGCCCATTCAACTCGTTCCATAGCTACTTCTGCAGCGTTTTGGTCCAGAGTTCCTCTGGATGATATATGTTCAGCAGCTACTTGGTCCTCTTCTCATACATTCATTTCTCATTATAAATTGGATATGATATCCAGGAGTTAGGGCTTCCTTTGGCTCCGCGGTGCTCCGGAATATCTTTCCTTGAGGACCTCCCAGGGTTTTTTTTACATAGCTGGGGACTCTGTCCCACAAGTTGTAGAACAAATGAAGTAACTACTTCAGATAAAGAAGTTATGTACTCACTATAACTTTCCATCTGAGTAGGTACTTCATTTGTCTGCAACTGACCCCCCCCCCCCTCCATGCCCCCTATCCAGTATCGTGCTTCCTGACTATGAATGACATTTGTTCGTGCAGTTAGGCAGTAGGTTATGGTCCTCGGTCGAGAGTCTTGGTTGTTAGTATAGGCAAACTCGATCTGGGGAAAGGGAGTATGTAGCAGGGGATTATGGGTAAGGGGAGGAGCTAGGAGCTCAGATCTTTTGGCTAGTAAAGCTGCCGTCTCGGATCCGAGATCGGATCCGATACCCACAGATTGCAGACAAATGAAGTACCTACTCAGATGGAACATTATGGTGAGTACATAACTTCTTTTTTTCGTACAGTTGATGCAGTGTTTTTTTTTTTCTTAGTATTCCACATGATGTAGGTTTGAACGTGTTTAGAGAGGCTTTAAGTTTATTTAAGTTTTTGGATTCTTATGGAATTAGTTTTGAACAATTATTTATTTTGAGGAGAAATATTACCAACAGCTTACTGTTGGGGCTTTGTGTCCCCCCATATATGCTAATATGTGGAGATGGGAGACTCTGAATATTTTTCTTCTATTTTTTCACCCATTTGTTTTCCTATGAGAAATTTTTAGATGACCTCATAATTTTCTGGAAAGATGATGTGGGCAAAGGTTGCTGTGAAGCACTTACTTCCAGTATTTTACCGAAAGTCAACATATTCAAATTCCTTTCTCTTGTTTTAGAAGCAACTACCCTTATACTCAAAAGCGTTTGGTTAAGGGGCAGTTTATTAGGTTGTCCTAAATGGTTTTGGAGAGTGATATCTTCCAAGCTGAAAAGGCAAATTTGATGAATTTTTGTGGAAAGGGGATGACCTTTGGAAATGGTCAATGGTTTTACAAAGGAAGTAACTAAAAGAAAACATAAACTATACAACAGAAGGAAGACACTGTTGCAGAAAATAGGAAAATCCCAGGATGCAAAAACTCCCTTACCAGCCTCAGTAAGAAGCTTGGATCCCTCATAAAATCCTCCAAAGCTAGTTACGAAAATAAAATTGCCAAAGATTCCAGACAGCCACAAGGCATTGTGTAGTTATGTGAAGAATCTAAATGGCAATGCTCAGATCTTCTCTGAGCTAAAACAGAATGGCATTAAATATACTGATCCCAAGGATATTGCCAGTATCCTGGCAGATCGATTCAGTGACAACTTCATCCCCCTGTCACCCCCTAAAGGGCCCATCTCAATACCAAAAAAATTGCCAAATTCCGGTAATCACGGCCACACAGGTAGAAAACACACTCTCCAAAGCTAAGAATACAGCATCCATGGGACCAGACGACATCACAGGCTGTGTACTACATGAACTACAAAATGAACTGGCACCTCACCTAAGTGTCATATTTAATTATAGCCTCACCTCAGACTTCGTGCCCAGTGAGTGGCGCACAGCTACGGTTTTCCCACTACACAAGGGGGGATCCACCTTGGATCCTGGGAACTACCGTCCCATCAGTCTGATGAGCCTGATCTACAAGGGCATGGAACGCATTATCATAGAACTTATAAACAAAGACATTGGCAACCTTCAAACACTGGACCCCACCCAGTTTGGGTTCGTGAACGGCCAATCTTGTCTCTTGAACCTGATTGACCTCTTCAAATCAGTCTCCAGAGTTGCAAGGCGGTCCACACAGCCTATCTGGACCTCGCCAAGGCGTTCGACACCACCCCCCCACTCTGGAATCATAGATAAACTTCCTAAGCTGGGCATAAATCCCTACATAACTTGATGGGTTGCCAACTGGCATACTGACAGAACCCTACTGTAAAAGTAGCCAACTCCAAATCCAGCTCCAGACAAGTGACAAGTAGAGTACCTCAGGGTTCAGTCCTGCGACCCCTCTTGTTTGCTATCTACTTCTCTGGAGTACATGCCAACATTAAAGGACTCCAGCTAACAAAATTCGCAGATGACTGCAAACTGGGAGCCATTATTGAATCCCCAGATTATGTGGATATTCTACAAAAGGGCCTTACAGAAACATATGCTTGGTGCCAGAGCCATGGGCTCAAGCTTAATGCCAAGAAACCTATAGTTACCCCCTTTGGGAAAAAACTTGTACCCATGAATTGCCACATAGGTGGCAGTACACTAAACACCGAAGGTGTGATGAGAGACTTAGGGACACAGGTGGACAGTGGTCTCACCTTCGATAACCATATCGCCACAACAGTCAGGGAATCCTATGTGGCACACCATCACTAAGGGCTTTTCATCCAGAAAAACGGTAATTGTCCCACTGTACTCATCCCTCATTAGACTCATTATAAGAGTACAGCACCCCGTTTGGTATGTACCTCACAAGACATCTGCAACTTCTGGAAAGGCCGCAGGAATACCTCACTAAAAGAATCACAGGCCTAAAGCAGATGCCCTATGCTGACAGTCTGAAAAAAAAAACTCCAGCTATAGTCTGTGGCATATCGTCTATTCAGAGGCGATCTCTGCTTAACATACAAGGCCTTGTCACTTCCTGAGATGTTGCATATGCTCCACTTAAAAAAAATCCCAATCCCTCAGAGCCACACGCTCCAGGGATCTAAATCTCGTCATCACAGTGAACAAAACATGCTGGAGGGTAGGTTCCTGACCCAGAGACTCCTCATACTCTGGAATAGATTGCCCATACATGTCAAGCAGAGCACCTCCTTGGCCCTCTTCAAAAGGAGCCTTGACGATTGGATGGGAGATATGAAATTCACCCCGGGGATCACATCAATCGTCCTGCTTGACAGGGGTCCAGGAAAGTAAATATTTTGGGAAGAAATATCCAGGGAATTGTTATGGCTAGGCTTGTATAGGCCCTAGGGCCGATAGCCTAGTACCAACCTATGAACCTATAAAAATTAATAATTTCAGCTTTTCATTGGGTTGTTATGACAAAGTTCACAATGTTAAAAATTGAACTCTAATGGTAGGTGGATTTGAACAAGCCATGATTTTATAGTCTAAGGTTGGTTCTCACCTTATAAAGGATGTTATTTGTAGGAATTGGAGTATTTTCAAGTTGGTTGACCACTGTATCAATTGTAGGATGGTGAGCAATTTCAAGATGTTCATCGTGTTTCACTGTTGCAGTCATTACTCTTGGGTTGTCCTGCTGGCAGGCTACCCGCAGTCGGCCTGAATTCCAAAGTCTAGGTCCGGCATCAGTTGCTGTCGCCTCCTCCCTGACGTCAGTGAGCCAGGGGTATAAAAGATGCAACCGACACCATTTTCTTCAGTCTTTCTTGCCGCGTGGTGCCTGAAGCAAAAGCAGTTTGCAAGTGCTGGTCGTCCGACTCCTGAGTTTTTCACAGACTCATTTCAGATCCGAAGTCTTCATTAAAGCTAAGTACCCCATTGGGGAAACTTTTTTTTTCTTGCTCCAGACCGATGTCAGAAAAAGTTCACAATTGTATTTCTTGTGGGAACCAAATACCTCATAAGGATTTTCATTCTTACTGTATTCCTTGCCTAGGCCCTGATCATAACATTGCTAGCTGTCGGTTTTGTGCTAGATTCAGTTTGATTTTGCTTTTCATTACTTTGGCTGAAAATTCAATTATATAATACCGTCGGAACAGCCGACTGGAGTTTCTAAAAAACGCAAGGAAAAAGAGAAGGACGGGCATCCGAGATCAAAAACCGATGAGGCTTCCGCTAAGCCAGTCGCCGGTTCTCAGTGAAGCGCTTTCGCAGCCCCTGACGCCTGCTACCTCAGAGCCACAGGTCGCTGACTACTCCCACGTGGAGCCAGCTAGGCCTCTGGATACTCAAGGTATTGGACACTCTGAAATCATTCCCTCAGATGGGTCCGTAGCCGCTGAGCAGGCATCTGCTTCTGGGAGTGTTTTCAGACCTACACAGCTATATGTAAAGCCTACTTCAGCTTCAGAAGCAAAGGCTAAAGCAGCTTTAAAGACAAAGAAACAAGTACAGCATTCTCCAGGACAAACTTCCATGCCTAGGAAACAGATGCTCAAAATGGCTGAAGACCTTATTACCTTGATCAGGGGTTCCCATCCCCCTCCTGATAAGAGGCCTAGGCAAGAGACAGACTATAACTCTTCAGATCAGGTTTCCATTTCCTCTGACTCCTCTTCTGTACAGGAATACTCTCTTCCTCCCTATGAGGATTCTAATGCTGAAGAATCCATTCCTTCAGCCTCTCCTCCTGAAGATTATTCATTTGGGGAAACCCTGCATACCATGAGGGAGCACTTCCACTGGGAGAGCCAAGATTACTCAGAATCAAAGAAAAGGCTTAGAGATTTTCTTTTACTTCCTCAGCACAGGCCTCTTGCTATTCCCGCTGTGCTAGACATTGTAGAAGATGTATTTTCAGAGTCCGGCCTTTCTCCAGACTCCTTACCTCCAGCTCCTGTTAAACCAGACAGATACTACAGGGTTCCAGACTCTCATAAATTTCTTTATAAAAACCCTGCTGCTGACCCAGAAACTATTTCTCAGGGTCCCAAAGGGGTTAAGGCCGTTACTGCAAAAAACCCTATCCCTTCTGACAGGGATTCAAGGGCACTAGACAGATGGTGGAAAAAGATTTGCACTTCTGCTACTTTGGCTGTGAGGGCTTTAAATTGTCAATTTCATATGATTAAATATCAGCTATACTTAATGTCACTGTTAAAACAGAAAAAGTTGTGGGCAAGAAGGCTTGGCTTGTAACTTTGGACCTAAAAGAGGCATACCTGCACATCCCAATCAGACAGTCTTGCAGAAGATACCTCAGATTCATAGCTGGCTCAATGCACTACCAATTCTCTGCACTGCCCTTTGGCTTATCTACTGCACCCCAGGGTCCTCACAAAATTCCTGGCACCAGTAATTGCATTTTGCAGACAGAGGAATTCAAATATATCCTTACTTGGACGACTGCCTTATACAAGCAGAGAACAAGGACGCTCTACTAAAGCATCTGACATTCGTAAAAAGATTATTTATTTGCCAAGGGTACACAGTAAACGAAAAGAAATCAAAACTAGTACCCTCTCAAGAGATAATATTCTTGGGTGCAAGCTTAAATACAACTGCCCAGATGGCTTATCTCACACCAGACAAAGGCAACTAACTTCTTACTTCAAAATGTTGGCAGCAAAGACCAGTTATCTGCAAGAAAAATTCTGCAGGCTTTGGGCTTCATGGCATCCTGCCTTCTGCTAATTCCATATGCCAGACTGCATATGAGGAAAGTTCAATGGTACCTAAAGTGTCTGGACTCAACATTGTCAAAGCATTGAAGCATTAATTACCCTCATTCCTTGCCTGCAACAGGAGTTTCGATGGTGGGCACATGCCTGTCACCTCAACAAGGGACAGCCATTCACTCTACCCACAGCCAGGCAGTCAGTAACAACAGATGCATCAGATTATGCCTGGGGAGCACACATGGCAGGAAAATGTATTCAGGGCACATGGTCCACAAGCCAAATGCATCTACATATCAATCAAAAAGAGATGCTAGCTGTTCAGAATGCCCTGACAGCTTTCAAGGATCTACTCCATCCAGGACAACTACTGATGAGGATGGACAATACTACAGTCATGTGGTTCATAAACAAGCAGGGAGGCACACATTCCTACCCCCTCTGCAGACAAGCCATGACTTTGTGGGACACAGCATTGACTTATCAAGTACACCTGCAAGCACAATTCCTGCCAGGAAAGAACGATACTCTGGCAGATGAACTAAGCAGAAACCTCACGGATCCCCACGAGTGGAAACTGTATCCACAAGTCTTCAACTTGATAAAGGAATGGGGGTGCCTAGACCTAGATCTATTTGCCTCCCCTCACAACTGCCAACTACAGAAATTCTGCACAAGGACGCAAGCATGGAAAGTGGATGCTCTGTCATTCAGCTGGAAAAGTCCAATAGTTTATGCCTTTCCTCCTCTGCCTCTCCTCCCCAAGGTACTCCTAAAGGTCAGACAAGAGAAGCCAAGAATGATTCTGATTGCCCCAGACTGGCCACGCCAGCAATGGTACCCAATCCTAAAAAGCTTGTCTCAAGGCCCAGCCTGGACATTGCCTCTAATTCCTCACTTACTGACCCAGTGAGACCATCAGATTCTGCACAGCCAACTCAGGACCCTAAATCTGGCAGCATGGCGGATAATGTAACAATTCAAAACACACTTCTCTCTAAAGCAGTGATGGATGTTATTTTAGAGGCCAGGAGGCCCAGTACCAGAAAATCTTATGCAGAAAAATGGAAAAGATTATGTGCTTGGAACACCAGGCACAAGGAATTGACACATCTGTACCAAATATTCCTCAGATTTTACAATACCTAGCTGAGATGCTGGACAAAGGCCTATCTTTTTCATCAATTAAAATTCATGCCTCTGCCATTTCAGCTCATTACAATACGGAACCTCCTATTTTTTTCCATCCATTGCTAAGGCAGTACCTCAGAGGGGCCAAAAACATAAGACCTCCAAGGAGAGCCCCAATACTTGCATGGGACCTCAATTATGTCTTGGAAAAACTCACACTGCCTCCTTTTGAGCCAGCCAGTACAGCTGATATAAAGTTTCTATCTTGGAAAACAGCTCTGCTCCTAGGAATAACCTCTGCAAGACGAGTTTCAGAGTTACAGGCACTCATGGCTGTGGAACCTTTCATCGTTTTCCATCCAGACAGGGTTTCTCTAAGGACGAACCCAACATTTATGCCTAAGGTAGTGTCTATGTGGCCCTTAACCAAACCATTCATTTGCCTACCTTTTATCCAAACCCACAGAAATAAGGGTGAGAGACTTCTGCATTCCTTGGACATACACAGACAACTATGCTTCTACTTGGACAGAACTAAAGCTTTCAGAAAAACTGAGCAACTTTTAGTGGCATATGCTGCAGGACCTCAAGGAAAGCCCATCTCAAAACAGACTATTTCAAAATGGATAGGCCACTGCATTCGTTTCTGCTACTCACAACATGGCAAATCCGTGCCCAAGGGCATTAGACCTCATTCTATCAGGGCAGCAGCCACTTCAGCAGCCTTTCTCAGAGGAGTACCAACGAAAGACATTTTAGAGGCTGCAACTTGGCGTTCAGTGCACACTTTTACAAAGCACTACCATTTACCTCTCTACTCTAAATCCAGAGCAGACTTCGCCACTGCAGTTCTGCAAGGCCTTATAGCCTCTCCTAATCCTATTTAGGCCCAGCCACCCAACCTCAGCTTTGAGATTCAACCCAAGAGTAATGACTGCAACAGTGAAACACGATGAACATAGTACAGTTGTGTACTCCATATGAGTGTATTCACTGTTGCAGTCAAGGTTACCCACCCACCATCCCATTTTTCTTTGCTGGGACTTACCTATACTTCTCTGTTATGCAACCTATGTGGTGTATTTGCTTGTAGATGAAGGAAATGTTTATTTTACTGCATGCATAATTTTTTAGCCTACCATTTTGGGGGCACCTGACATCTGGGGCAAGAAAAACTGAAGAAAATGGCGTTGGTTGCATCTTTTATACCCCTGGTGCACTGACGCCAGGGAGGAGGCGACAGCAACCGACGCCCGACCTAGACTTTGTAATTCAGGCCGACTGCGGGTAGCCTGCCAGCAGGATAACCAAAGAGTAATGACTGCAACAGTGAATACACTCGGAACATCTACATATATGGTAGGTGCACAACTGTACTTTTTTGGTACTAGAAGATGTGGGGATTGTAAGCAATGGTTATCTCCTATTGGAGAGTGACAGGTTGTCCATTAGTTTTATGTGGGAAAGTGATTTACAGTTGTGATGAGGCCAGTTGTGGAACCCCTTGGGTAGTTTATGTAGAACATTAAACACAAACTAGGGCACCAAACACCAAGAGGGCCAAAAATGCACAAGACTGTGGAGCAGGCAGAGGGCTGTTGAATGAACATTAACATACTCCAAATGTTCATTAAACAGCTGTCTGCCTGATCCACAGTCTCATGAATTTTTGGACCTCTTGGTGTTTGGTGGCCTGGTTTGTGTTTGGAGTTTGGTTTGTGTGGGCACCCTGCCTCTTTGTGGTAAGTTAATGTAGAACATTGCCAATCTGGTAACATGTTCGATATAGTTAAGACTGAACGTCCCCTGCATCGAAGGATGTACGAGTATCGTTAGGATGTGTATAAGCAGAATATTAATGCTTCTTGAGACATTCTTTGATTTGTAATGAGGTAAACAGTTTTGGCTTTAAATTTTCAATTTTACAGATGGTTCCTAAAAGTCTAAGAGGGGGACCCTGGGAGTGACTGTGGAATATAAAGAGTTGATTGGATATTCAGATTGAATAGTACAGTGCCCCCAGGGCTAAACAGTCATGTTTATTTAAACAGTGTTCTTAAGTTGCGGGCAGCAACATTATAATGCAAAAATATGTGCATTTATATTGTATTTTTATAAACGTACTTATTTGATGTTTTTATAACTTTCAGTTAAAGATGAGTTGCTTTAAGTTGATTAATTAGAGAGATTCTGACTGGTTGTTTAATATGTGATGCTTCATTTTTACATGTAAAGGTGTTGTACTGATTGTACTACAGTTTTGATGAAGTTCCAGTGGTGAATGAAAGCACAAAACTATTACATTAAAATGGTTTATATTACATTTTTACCTTTTGTTGTTAACTTTTTGGATTTTTAGTTTAACAGGCACCTGTGTTTTCATGTGTGTATGCTGTGTGTTCTTGGTCCCTTGAAAAGGGGCATTTTAACTAAACCCAGGTGGACAAAATAGGTAAACAAAAGCAAAGTAAAATCTGTACAATAAAATAAATAAATACAAACTTTCAAGGAGTGCCAGTATTCATCCTGGAGTATGACTGACAGTATTGTTGATAAAATCTGCCAGCTAAATTTTAATCCCTGTGTAACTCTTATAGCAAACTGTCTCACAAATAAAACTCGGGAAATTAGGGTAGATGACTCTGCCTTTTCCAAAAGACCTGTCAGTAGTGCTATACCCCAGTGTGCAGTCCTTGGGCCACATCACCTTGACATTTACTTCTCTGAGGCTAAAGCCTAATATAAAGGGATTGTGGCTGTTGACGTTTGCAGGTGACTAAACTTGTGCCATCTTAAACTTTCCAGACACCAAGCTCCTCCAAGAGGGCCGTTTGCAAACAAATAACTGGCGTCATAACCATGGAGTAAAACTAGGTGCACAAAACGCATTATAGTCTGCTATGGCAAGCATGACATCCCCTATAGCTATCACATTGGCAACACGCCCCTGAAAATCAATTTGGTAGTTAGGGACTTGGGAACCCATGGGGACAGCAAACTGTCCTTTGATGACCATATATCCATTATTGTAAGAGAGCCCATTTTCATTGCGCAGCTTATTAGTAAGAGTATGGCATCTAGATCCAGGGATCTGGTTATGCCACTGTCTTCACCATCATTAGGCTGAGTATAATGACCCCTTCGGTACATACCTACCCAAACGCTTAAAACAACTTGAAATACCTGAATGCTTTCTCACCAAGAAAATCAAGAAACAAAGTCATAGAAACTACGATGACTGTCTTAAAGCCTTGTCCTTTTTCTCTGCATCATACAGAGAACTGAGAGGTGATCTCCCTAGCATTGAGAGCCTCAACTCACTATTAACCCATTCAAGTCTTGGGGCCATAGAACATCAGTTATAATGAGACCTATTTTTAGCCAGGCTTTATGACCTTGGAGAAAAGGCTTTCAGTTGCATTTAACCACACACACAAGTTCGCTGTTCGAGAACCAAATGAGGGAATGAGACTGGAATAAGAAAATCAAGGGTTTACTAAAACAATTTATTCGCAATAACGCTTAACACTGCCAATACGTTTTCGAACACCTTCCTCAGCAGCGAAAACTATAATCAATTTAATACCCATCATTTATACTAAATTCAATAAAGGATTGGCCAATAAAATAATGCCAATGAAATATTCAGAACAACTATTTAAAGCAAAAGGAATACAAATGTTTCTCTCCACTTGTGTTAACAGAAAGCAAGATATTCTAAAAACATTTTTAAAAAACTTTAAAATATCACTGCATTGCTTAAAGATTAAATATTGAACAAAGTTAACTCTTAAATTTTCAAAATCTTGATATAAAAGCAATATAAATGTTATCATAAAAATTATTTGAAATTGTGTTATATATTATCACCAAGAAGTAAATGCATAGTTCTGAAAATATATTCTACTGCCATCTACTGGAAGAATTAAGACATAATAGCTACAAAACTATAATTTTGCTGCTCTTAACTTCAATACTGGGAGAAGCGAAACCACATCATTCGGACCTGACAGTTTGGTAGCCTCCAAAATAATTTGCCAGAATAATTCCCTATATTCTAATTTTGTCTCCCACATACCATCCCTGACCTCTTTCGGTACTACTTCCAAAACAAAAAAATAAAAAAGAGCTTGATTACAAATTTGTGAATGACGAAATAGAGCATTGTTTACATTTTGTTTTTTTATTTCATAATGATGCTCATAAATTCTAGATTTTAACTTCCTTTCCGTCTTCCCTACATAAAAAGATAAGCAGGACTGGCATGTTGCTAGGTAAACAACTACATTAGTGTTACAATTAGAATATTTAGTGCTTTTTATAAGCCTATTTCTACTGGGAATTTGAATATTAGAAGTATTATTAATATACTGGCACTGGAAACAAAAACCACACTTGAATGTACCCACTCTACCCAATCTGTTTATTGGATTGGTACCACCCCCAAACTCAAAGATTCTTGAAATTCATATCTTTTCTATATATGAATTTTAAAGGCTGCCTATGTATAAATTGCAGGTCTGAGATTTGTTTAAACCTATCCCATTCTCTGTTAACAATTTGTTTTATGACTGCCGAATCACCAATATAGTCCATAACATATGCTTTTTCAAAGTTATTTGTATTAATATCAGAAGAATTGGAATTGAGGTTAACAAAATCTACTTGACCTAAAATAGGGGCAAACCTTCCAGTACCTCTTGAAACATCTCATTAATTAAATAATCAGGGTATCCCCTCTCTTTAAACATGTCCATGACAAAATGACTATCATTAATAAATTCAGTGTCATCAGAAGTCATGCGACTAGTCCTAATCAATTGTCCTTTAACAACCTTTTTCTTTTGAAAGAAAGGATGCCCACTTTTAAAATGAAGGTATGAATTTGAAATTTTTTTTTACTATATATTGTGGAAGAAAGTGTTGAACTTTTTCAAAGAAACATCTAAATAAATACACTCGTGTTTATTTACACTATAAGTAAAGTCCAGAAATTCAGTTGTACCCTTAATGTAAGTCAGGAATTCAAGAAACCTTTCTTCTGTGTCGATCCAAAAAATACAAATATCAAGAAAGCGTCTGTACAGGACCCAACTCTTAGCAAATTCACTTTTGTTAATATATAAATTCTCCCACCATGAAAGTATAATATTGGCATACGTAGGGGCGCATTTTGCCCCCATGGTCACTCCTCTCTCTGGTTTAAAAAATTCCCCTTGAAAATACATAGTTATTTTTGAGAATAACTTCCATAAATAAGACAAACCCTAAAATCATCTGGGGAGAAAATACCACTTTCCCTCATGCTTTCTTCCAACCATAAAAGGCCAATATCATGAGGTATGGATCCAAAAAGATGTACTATATCCAGAGTAACAAAAATAATATCAGTAGAAAAGAAGTTGGACTTTACTTGTCTAAGGAAATCCCATGAATCTTTTAGTACTGTAGTAGTCGAATAAGAAAATTCCTTCAGTTTCACATCTATATATTTAGCTAGGGGAGTGGTAATAGATCCTTCCGAAGACCCAATTAATCGTAGAGGGGGGGTCCTCAAAGTGTTTATGGACCTTGGGGATACCAAAAACTGTTGGGACCCTAGGATTTATATTGTACAAAAATGATACATATCTATGTCAATGGAACCTTCTAACAATAAATCATTAATTAGAAGATTAATTTTAGACTTGCAAATGTTTACCTCGTTAATGGAAGCTTTAGAATACTTAGAAATGTCCTGTAAAGAGTCCTTCATTTTGGGTTCATATAAAATCATGTCCATCAAAACAGTACCACCCCTTTGTCCGGCTGCATAATTCTAATAGATCTGTTATTTTTCAAAGAATTTAATGAACTGTTTTCACTTTTGGATAGATTTGAAAATACCCTGTGTGTACTTAGTGTTTCTGATTTCCATTTCTAATAAATTCTCTAAATTTTTCAGCTGAGGATGAAGAGGAGGATTAAAGGTACTTTTCTTTTTAAGTAGAGAGGGTGTATGAGGTTTAATTCCAGGGTCGTGGAACATAAGTGATAAATTTTGTTTTCTTAAAAACAACTTTAGGTCAACAATAGCCCTGGGAACACAGGCTTTTCTAAAGGGAATGAATTTAAAACCTTTTGAAAAGAGCTTAAAATTATCAAGTTGAATATCTATAGAACTGTAATTGAAAATTTTGTAATTATTGAACTCAAAAATATTCCCATACTGTTTGATATAAGTATTGGATTCAAGTTGTTTTATCTCCTGAAATTCCCCCTGTGGTAGTAGTTGTGATTGTAATTGTATGATACAGGATTCTGGTTGCGTATCCTGTCTGACCTCCGAAGAGGGGGAAAATACTCTAAAGGGATGTAAGGGATGTCCCTGTTATTAGCTTGGTCATATTCTTGCTGTGTTTCTCCTTCATTTTGTGGAACTATGTTTATCATGCTGTTTCTGTCCTTATCCACTTGATTGTTAAAAACAAAAGGCCTAGGTTTCGGATAAGCGATCCCTAAACGGTATTCTTTAATGTCCCTCTCTAATTTCCCTACCTTCCTTTTCATGTTGTTGATGCATTCTTTCTCTATCTGTGCAAAAATGTTATAGTACAACACTTTCTCTGATTCAACAGTAAATAAAAGATCATTAATGATGTCAGTATTAATAATATTCATTTTAGCCAAAAGGGACGTTCTGACTCTCTCATTTTCTGCTATAATAGCTTTCACCACCTCTAAGCCACAATTATCAAAAATCTGTAACAGTTCTTTGTGAAATGCAGAACCTTCCCCAACCCTATTAGGAAATTTCCAAACCCGCAACCCTTTAGGAACAATATTTTTCTTTAAACATTCTCTCAAAAGAGAAGAATCACACCCCAGTCTTTTAAATTTGTCCATGTAAAAAAATGAGTCCAAATTCTCTTTGTAAGTTCTAGTAAACATCTCAGAATTGCCAGAGATGGAAACTGATGGATTGAGGGAAAATTCCTTGTCCAAAAAGTACTATAATCTATAACTTTTTGCAAACTGAACTAGTCACCTTGTTTGCAGTGCTTATGTTGTTCCTTTGGGGCCGTAGATTGTCCATTAGTGTCCAAAGGTTGTCCGTTTTGTATTTCACCCTGGTCGGCCCTGTTGGATCGCAAAAGGTTAGGAAAATCATCAAAATCCTCATCCGAATGTTGTAAAAAAACATTAGAAGCTTCACCATTAACGTTCTGACGATCGAGAACCGGAAATGGATCATTACGTTGTATTTGATTTCTCACCGGCAAGGCAGCTCGGTCGGAAACGAGGGAAACAATAGAAAGACACGCTGGCGTCAGTAACTCCACCAACTGAGAGAGCTGTCCAATCACTTTCCTTAATTCGCCCTTGTCACCATATGGTAAATCATTCTCGGACTCTGCCCCTGGCAACTCCGCCATCTCTATCAACACCAGTAACCAGCAAGGAGATGGAGTAGCGAACAGTAAAAACACTTAACCACACACACAAGTTCGCTGTTGGAGAACCAAATGAGGCCGGAATAAGAAAATCCAAGGGTTTACTCAAACACTTTATTCGTAATAACGCTTAACACTGCCAATACGTTTTCGAACACCTTCCTCAGAAACGAAAACTATAATCAATTTAATACCCATCATTTATACTAAATTCAATAAAGGATTGGCCAATAAAATAATGCCAGTGAAATATTCAAAACAACTGTTTAAAGCAAAAGGAATACAAATGTTTCTCTCCACTTGTGTTGACAGAAAGCAAGAGATTCTAAAAACATTTTTAAAAAACTTTAAAAAAAATCACTGTATTGCTTACAGATTAAATATTGAGCAAAGTTAACATCTTAAATTTTCAAAATCTTGGTATAAAAGCAATATAAATGTTATCATAAAAATATATTTGAAATTGTGTTCTATATTATCACTAAGTAAATGCATAGTTCTGAAAATATATTCTACTGCCATCTACTGGAAGAATTAAGACACAACAATAGCTACAAAACTATAATTTTGCTGCTCTTAACTTCAATACTGGGAGAAGCGAAACCACATCATTCGGACCTGACAGTTTGGTAGCCTCCAAAGTAATTTGCCAGAATAATTCCCTATATTCTAATTTTGTCTCCCACATACCATCCCTGACCTCTTTCGGTACTACTTCCAAAACAAAAAAATAAAAAAGAGCTTGATTACAAATTTGTGAATGATGAAATAGAGCATTGTTTACATTTTGTTTTTTTATTTCATAATGATGCTCGTAAATTCTAGATTTTAACTTCCTTTCCGTCTTCCCTACATAAAAAGATAAGCAGGACTGGTATGTTGCTAGGTAAACAACTCCATTAGTGTTACAATTAGAATATTTAGTGCTTTTTATAAGCCTATTTCTACTGGGAATTTGAATATTAGAAGTATTATTAATATACTGGCACTGGAAACAAAAACCTCACTTGAATGTACCCACTCTACCCAATCTGTTTATTGGGTTGGTACCACCCCCAAACTCAAAGATTCTTGAAATTCATATCTTTTCTATATATGAATTTTAAAGGCTGCCTATGTATAAATTGCAGGTCTGAGATTTGTTTAAACCTATCCCATTCTCTGTTAACAATTTGTTTTATGACTGCCGAATCACCAATATAGTCCATAACATATGCTTTTTCAAAGTTATTTGTATTAATATCAGAAGAATTGGAATTGAGGTTAACAAAATCTACTTGACCTAAAATAGGGGCAAACCTTCCATTTCTACCTTCCAGTACCTGTTGAAACATCTCATTAATTAAATAATCAGGGTATCCCCTCTCTTTAAACATGTCCATGACAAAATGACTATCATTAATAAATTCATTGTCATCAGAAGTCATGCGACTAGTCCTAACCAATTGTCCTTTAACAAGGTTTTTCTTTTGAAAGAAAGGATGCCCACTTTTAAAATGAAGATATGAATTTGAAAAATTTTTTTTACTATATATTGTGGAAGAAAGTGTTGAACTTTTTCAAAGAAACATCTAAATAAATACACTCGTGTTTATTTACACTATAAGTAAAGTCCAGAAATTCAGTTGTACCCTTAATGTAAGTCAGGAATTCAAGAAACCTTTCTTCTGTGTCGATCCAAAAAATACAAATATCAAGAAAGCGTCTGTACAGGACCCAACTCTTAGCAAATGCACTTTTTGTTAATATATAAATTCTCCCACCATGAAAGTATAATATTGGCATACGTAGGGGCACATTTTGCCTCCATGGTCACTCCTCTCTCCGGTTTAAAAAATTCCCCTTGAAAATACATAGTTATTTTTGAGAATAACTTCCATAAATAAGACAAACCCTAAAATCATCTGGGGAGAAAATACCACTTTCCCTCATGCTTTCTTCCAACCATAAAAGGCCAATATCATGAGGTATGGATCCAAAAAGCTGTACTATATCCAGAGTAACAAAAATAATATCAGTAGAAAAGAAGTTGGACTTTACTTGTCTAAGGAAATCCCATGAATCTTTTAGTACTGTAGTAGTCGAATAAGAAAATTCCTTCAGTTTCACATCTATATATTTAGCTAGGGGAGTGGTAATAGATCCTTCCGAAGACCCAGTTAATCGTAGAGGGGGGGGTCCTCAAAGTCTTTATGGACCTTGGGGATACCAAAAACTGTGGGGACCCTAGGATTTTTATTGTACAAAAATGATACATATCTATGTCAGTGGAACCTTCTAACAATAAATCATTAATTAGAAGATTAATTTTAGACTTGGAAATGTTTACCTCGTTAATGGAAGCTTTAGAATACTTAGAAATGTCCTGTAAAGAGTCCTTCATTTTGGGTTCATATAAAATCATGTCCATCAAAACAGTACCACCCCCTTTGTCCGGCTGCATAATTCTAATAGAGCTGTTATTTTTCAAAGAATTTAATGAACTGTTTTCACTTTTGGATAGATTTGAAAATACCCTGTGTGTACTTAGTGTTTCTGATTTCCATTTCTAATAAATTCTTTAAATTTTTCAGCTGGGGATGAAGAGGGGAATTAAAGGTACTTTTCTTTTTAAATAGAGAGGGTGTATGAGGTTTAATTCCAGGGTCGTGGAGCATAAGTGATAAATTTTGTTTTCTTAAAAACAACTTTAGGTCAACAATAGCCCTGGGAACACAGGCTTTTCTAAAGGGAATGAATTTAAAACCTTTTGAAAAGAGCTTAAAATGATCAAGTTGAATATTTATAGAACTGTAATTGAAAATTTTGTAATTATTGAACTCAAAAATATTCCCATACTGTTTGATATAAGTATTGGATTCAAGTTGTTTTCTCTCCTGAAATTCCCCCTGTGGTAGTAGTTGTGATTGTAATTTTATGATACAGGATTCTGGTTGCGTATCCTGTCTGACCTCCGAAGAGGGGGAAAATACTCTAAAGGGATGTAAGGGATGTCCCTGTTATTAGCTTGGTCATATTCTTGCTGTGTTTCTCCTTCATTTTGTGGAACTATGTTTATCATGCTGTTTCTGTCCTTATCCACTTGATTGTTAAAAACAAAATGCCTAGGTTTCGGATAAGCGATCCCTAAACGGTATTCTTTAATGTCCCTCTCTAATTTCCCTACCTTCCTTTTCATGTTGTTGATGCATTCTTTCTCTATCTGTGCAAAAATGTTATAGTACAACACTTTCTCTGATTCAACAGTAAATAAAAGATCATTATTGATGTCAGTATTAATAATATTCATTTTAGCCAAAAGGGACGTTCTGACTCTCATTTTCTGCTGTAATAGCTTTCACCACCTCTAAGCCACAATTATCAAAAATCTGTAACAGTTCTTTGTGAAATGCAGAACCTTCCCCAACCCTATTAGGAAATTTCCAAACCCGCAACCCTTTAGGAACAATATTTTTCTTTAAACATTCTCTCAAAAAAGAAGAATCACACCCCAGTCTTTTAAATTTGTCCATGTAAAAAAATGAGTCCAAATTCTCTTTGTAAGTTCTAGTAAACATCTCAGAATTGCCAGAGATGGAAACTGATGGATTGAGGGAAAATTCCTTGTCCAAAAAGTACTATAATCTATAACTTTTTGCAAACTGAAATAGTCACCTTGTTTGCGGTGCTTATGTTGTTCCTTTGGGGTCGTAGATTGTCCATTAGTGTCCAAAGGTTGTCCGTTTTGTATTTCACCCTGGTCGGCCCTGTTGGATCGCAAAAGGTTAGGAAAATCATCAAAATCCTCATCCGAATGTTGTAAAAAAACATTAGAAGCTTCACCATTAACGTTCTGGCGATCGAGAACCGGAAATGGATCATTACGTTGTATTTGATTTCTCACCGGCAAGGCAGCTCGGTCAGAAACGAGGGAAACAATAGAAAGACACGCTGGCGTCAGTAACTCCACCAACTGAGAGAGCTGTCCAATCACTTTCCTTAATTCGCCCTTGTCACCATATGGTAAATCATTCTCGGACTCTGCCCCTGGCAACTCCGCCATCTCTATCAACACCAGTAACCAGCAAGGAGATGGAGTAGCGAACAGTAAAAACACTTAACCACACACACAAGTTCGCTGTTGGAGAACCAAATGAGGGAATGAGACCGGAATAAGAAAATCCAAGGGTTTACTCAAACACTTTATTCGCAATAACGCTTAACACTGCCAATACGTTTTCGAACACCTTCCTCAGAAACGAAAACTATAATCAATTTAATACCCATCATTTATACTAAATTCAATAAAGGATTGGCCAATAAAATAATGCCAGTGAAATATTCAGAACAACTGTTTAAAGCAAAAGGAATACAAATGTTTCTCTCCACTTGTGTTGACAGAAAGCAAGAGATTCTAAAAACATTTTTAAAAAACTTTAAAAAAAATCACTGTATTGCTTACAGATTAAATACTGAGCAAAGTTAACATCTTAAATTTTCAAAATCTTGATATAAAAGCAATATAAATGTTATCATAAAAATATATTTCAAATTGTGTTCTATATTATCACTAAGTAAATGCATAGTTCTGAAAATATATTCTACTGCCATCTACTGGAAGAATTAAGACATAACAATAGCTACAAAACTATAATTTTGCTGCTCTTAACTTCAATACTGGGAGAAGTGAAACCAGATCATTCAGACGTGGCACTTTTGTAGCCTCCAAAATAATTTGCCAGAATAATTCCCTATATTCTAATTTTGTCTCCCACATACCACCCCTGACCTCTTTCGGTACTACCTCCAAAACAAAAAAAATAAAAAAGAGCTTTATTACAAATTTGTGAATGACGAAATAGAGCATTGTTTACATTTTGTTTTCTTATTTCATAATAATGCTCGTAAATTCTAGATTTTAACTTCCTTTCCGTCTTCCCTACATAAAAAAGATGAACAGGACTGGCATGTTGCTAGGTAAACAACTCCATTAGTGTTACAATTAGAATATTTAGTGCTTTTTATAAGCCTGTTTCTACTGGGAATTTGAATGTTAGAAGTATTATTAATATACTGGCACTGGGAACAAAAACCACACTTGAATGTACCCCACTCTACCTGATCTGTTTATTGGGTTGGTACCACCCCCAAACTCAAAGATTCTTGAAATTCATATCTTTTCTATATATGAATTTTAAAGGCTGCCTATGTATAAATTGCAGGTCTGAGATTTGTACATCAGTTATAATGAGACCTGTTTTTAGACGGGCTTTATGACCTTGGAGAAAAGGTTTTCAGTTGCATTTAACTTGCAGTTTAGAGCTTACTTCCTCTGGGTGATGACATTTAACTGGACTATAGCTGGTTCAGATCCAAGCATAGCCTTAAAGGAGTTATCAGTTTTATACCCTGCTGTAGAACATCTTTCTCTCTCACAGACCATGATAGATTCCTGAATGTACTTGGTAAACTACCCTTAATGAAAAAAATAAAAAAGTACCTACCTTTATACTGAATATTTTAAATTATCCTATAATTAACTGGAGTACCTACACGTGCAAGTGAGGTGCACCCAAATATTGCTGTACCTAATAAACGATAATTCTTTAGAACAAATAGATAACCAGACCACAAGAGGCTGGACCATTCTGGACCCGGTCCTTACCAGCTTTGTCCTCAAATGTACCATGCATATATCTTTGTTTATAGTTAAGTCAGACTTCATATTAACTTTCTTTTTTAAAACCACTGCTGAAAACACAAGCTTTGAATTTATCAGACATACAAAGTTGTGTAAACTATATGATGATCTAAGTGTACTTGCAGTTAAACCACACCCAATAAAGCTTCAGCTGCTTCTTTTACATCTGAACTCTGTGCCCAGATAAGCAAATGTATAGTTCTAGCAGTCCACACTAGAGACAGATGTAATGGGAAATTTAAAAATAAGCTACCTTAGTGGTCCAATACTGTAAACAAGCTCTAGAACAAAAAAAAAAATCTACCCACATTAAAGACTTTATCCAAAACTTTTGGTCAGCAAAGAACTAAAAATGGCCGTCAGGAAGTCCAGAAAATGAAAGAAAATGGCAGTGGAAGGCAATAACTACGTATACTTAATTTACATTAGGAAGCCGAAGTAACACCATGCACTTCATCGAACTAATCCATAATCGCTTTAACTGACTCTTACCCCAAAGTTATAGCTAACTGTGCTTCAGAACTGTTATTGTAATTCCACAAATCCCCAAGTTCTGTGCGCTCCCTAAGATCATCAAGTAACAGGTGTTGGCTTTTTTTTCTCATTACATCCGAGTGACGTCTCCAGGCGTTTCTGCAGATGTTCTTCATCTCACATTGCTGCAGTCATAACCTGTGGGTAGTCCGCTGTCCTCGGTCGGCCCGAATACCAAAGTATTAGGCTGGTGTCGGTCATGGGCGCTCAGATCTGACGTCAGTGCGTCAAGGTATTAAAGCGCATGACCGACGTCATATCCTCAGTCTTTTTTGCCGCATGGTCCGAAGCAGAAGCAGCGTTTGCAAGTGCCGTTCGGCATTCTGAAATTTTCGTATTCTGAGTTTCAGACCGAAACCAAGTTGGGCTAAGTACCCCGTTGGGAATATTTTTGTTTTTCTTGCCTCAGTTAATTCCGGATGTCAGAAAAAGTGAATAATTGTATTTCTTGTGGGAAACAGATACCGCATAGGGATTACCACTCTCTTTGTATTCCTTGTTTGGGGCCTGAGCACGACGTAGTCGGGTGTCGCTTTTGTGCTAGATTTAATAAGCGCACCATTAAATGTAGGTTAGATTGCGCTAGGCTTGTCTTGATGGCGGTGTAATTACAATATGCCGTCGGATCCTCCGACGCCCGCTACCACGAAGAAGCGCAAAGAAAAATCGTTAAGGTCCAAGCAGGATGAGTCGTCCATTCCGGACGCCGGTTCTTTAGAAACTACGGTGGAATCTATAGATCCAGCCGAGGTTTCAGCTGAGTCTCAGGGGGAGACGTTAATTTTGCAAGATGTGGCCTCTCAGGAGTCAGGTCAGGCTGAGGGGGCCTCTCAGGTTGCTGTACTCCCTTCTTTGCCTAAGGTGGTTAGGCCTTCTCCTTCTGTCTCTAAGGTACCTTCCAAAGGCAGGCCTGGTTTGCCTTCCACAGGTGTCAGTCCTAGTTCTGCAGGTTCTGTGCCTAAAAAACACATGCTTAAAATGGCAGAAGATTTAATTTCCTTAATCATGGGTTCTATGCCCCCTCCTGATAAGAGGCCTAGGGTGGAGCCAGAGGTGGAAAGTTTGGAGCAGGCTTCAGATTACTCAGAGTCTTCGGCTGAAGACATTCAGGATTTTCCTCCTTATTCTGATTCAGACACAGAGGATTCCAGTCCTTCTGCTTCTCCTCCAGAGGATTTTTCTTTTTCAGAAACCCTGCATTCTATGAGGGAGCATTTTAAATGGGAAGGTCAGGATTTCCCAGATTCCCGAAAGAGGCTTAGGGAATTTTTGTTTTTACCACAACATCGGCCCTTGGCTATACCTCCTGTTTTGGATGTTGTTCAAGACGTTTTCTCTGAGGCTTCCCTTAATCCAGATTCTTTGCCCCCTGCGCCAGTTAAACCAGATAAGTATTACAGAGTGCCTGAGGCTCATAAATATCTGTATAAGAGCCCAAGGGCTGACCCAGAAACTATTAGCCAGGGACCTAAGGGTGTCAGGGCTTCTGTTGTAAAGAATCCAGTTCCTATGGATAAAGATTCTAGAGCTTTGGATAGGTGGGGTAAGAAAGTGTATACCTCTTCCACCTTAGCAATGAGGGCTTTGAATTGCCAGTTTCATATGTTGAAGTACCAGAATTTTCTCTTTACTCAGTTAAAATCTAAAGTGGATGCTTTGGCAGAGGGCATAGAGTGTAAGGAATTACAGGATTTGGTTCATGCCTCTGATCAGGTGGGTAAGCATTCTTTGCAGTGTGGTTTCGATGCTTTACAGGCTTCTTCCAGGGTGGCTGCCACTGGTTCAGTTATTCGCACGCCTGGCTTAAGGATCAGAATTTGTCAGAGCATGTTAAAGCTAGAATTTTGGATGCTCCTTTGCAGTCTGAAGTTTTGTTTGGTTCTCCTGTGGAGTCTGTCTTGAAGAAAATGGAAGACAAGGCTAAGTCTATGCAGACTGTTAAAGCTTTTTGCAGGTGCAGCCCCCTAAGTTTAGCAGGAATTGGCCTACTAAGGGATGGGCTTACCCTTCTTCTGATTTACAGTCTAGGGGCAGATCTAGACGTGGTAGGGGCAGAGCTCAGGGTTCTTTCAGGCCTAGAACGTGGAGTTCACCTGCACAATCTACAGGTGAGGGCAGGGGCCAGTCCTTTCGTAAACAGGCCCAATGACCTGCATCTTCAGCTGCCAGATTCTTCCTGTCTGGCAGCTCCTTTGGGAGGAAAGTTGGCACTCTTCAAGCAAAATTGGCTTTTAGTCACCCAGGACAAATGGGTGTTGGACATTATAGACCGAGGCTACAAGTTTTATTTCCACACATTGCCTCCTTTCAAAGGCATGCCAGGCGTTCCTCCTCAGCAAAGGGTAGAGGCTCACAAACAGATTTCTTTACTTCTTCAAATGGGGGCTATACAGCAGGTCCCTCTGTCAGAAGTGGGCCTAGGATTTTATTCTCGCCTGTTTCTTGTACCAAAGAAAGGAAACACTTGGAGGCCGATTTTGGATTTATCTATCCTCAACACATAACTGGACATTCCAAAATTCAAAATGTTGACGTTGCAACAACTTCTGCCTCTGTTGGGCAAAGATCACTGGATGGTAACTCTGGATCTCAAAGAGGCTTATCTTCATGTTCCTATCAGGCCCAGTTGCAGGAGATTCCTGCGTTTTCGGGCTGGGACTTTACATTATCAGTTCTCTGCATTGCCCTTTGGCTTATCTACTGCACCCAGGATGTTCACAAAGGTTCTGGCTCCAGTGATAGCCTTCTTAAGGTTAAGAGGAATACAAATTTATCCTTATTTGGACGATTGCCTGATTCTTGCTCAAGACAAGTGCAAGCTTCTTCACCATCTACAGTATGTTATGGCAGTGTTAAGGTGCCTAGGGTATTGTGTGAACGAAACAAAGTCCAGTCTAGTACCCTCTCAGGAAATGTGCTTTCTGGGTGTGAGACTGAATACAGCTTCCCAGATGGCCTTTTTGACCCCGGACAAGCAAAGGAATCTTACACTTTACTTCCATCAATTGTCTCTACGGTCCAGGCTGACTGCAAGGACAGTCCTTCAAGCCTTGGGGTTCATGGCATCTTGTATTCTGGTGCTTCCCAATGCCAAACTACATATGAGGAAGCTACAATGGTATCTCAAAAATGTATGGACACAACACTGCCACGATCTGGACACTGTCATTCAAATAATACCTTGCATTCAGAAGGAATTTTTGTGGTGGGCTCAGGAATGTCACCTAAACAAGGGACTCTCTGTGACCCGACCAGAGGCGAGTCAGATCTTAATGACAGATGCCTCGGACAAGGCTTGGGGAGCACACCTCAATGGAAAATGGGTTCAAGACACGTGGCCTGCCAGATTTCAACATTTACATATCAACTTGAAGGAGATGTTAGCAGTCCAGTTTGCATTGATGGCTTTCAAGGATTTACTTCACCCAGGGCAAGTGTTGATTCAAACAGACAACACAACTGTCATGTGGTACATCAACAAGCAAGGGGGAACCCATTCGTACCCTCTTTGCAGGCAAGCTATGATTTTGTGGGAGACTGCTCTCAGTTTACACCTCACTCTTCAGGCAAGGTTTCTGCCAGGAGCACAGAACTCCTTAGCAGATGTTTTGAGCAGACAGATAGTGGATCCCCACGAGTGGAAGTTGGATCCTCATGTATTTCGACAGTTGACAGTGATATGGGGGACTCCAGACATAGATCTGTTCGCTTCTCCACTAAATTTCCAGTTGCCAAAGTTTTGCACAAAGATGTTTCATCCCGCAGCTTGGAAAGTGGATGCTCTATCATTCAGTTGGAGCAATCTTCACGTCTATGCCTTTCCGCCTCTCCTTCCCAAGGTACTCTTGAAGGTCAGACAAGACAAGCCCTCCATGATTCTAATCGCTCCAGATTGGCCTCGACAGCACTGGTACCCTCTGCTGAGGAGTTTAGTACGGGAGCCTCCTTGGCCTTTGCCTTCGATTCCACACCTTTTGTCTCAGGAGGGCAATCATTTCCTCAATGTCAGGATTCAGTCCCTGCATCTAACAGCCTGGCATATTCTGTTCTAGAACCTGGAGGGTCGCAGCTTCCTCAACAAGTTTTGAATGTTATTTTGGAGGCCAGAAGGCCTAGTACAAGGAAAGTTTATGCTGATAAATGGAGGAGATTTTTATTTGGAGCAAAGCAAAAAGCTTTGATGTTTCCAGGCCTGATTTGAGTGTTTCTCTTCAATATCTTACAGAATTATTAGACAAGGGTTTGTCTTTCTCCTCTGTAAAAGTTCATGCTGCAGCCATTTCTGCTCACTATGACTGTGACCCACCATTATTCTCTCATCCTTTGTTTAAGCAATTCCTTAGAGGGGCAAAGAACATAAGACCCCGCGTAGAGCTCCTACTCCTTCCTGGGATCTCAATTTTGTGTTGGAAAAACTTACTTTACCTCCTTTTGAACCTGCAGCTATGTCTGAGTTAAAGTTTTTGTCTTGGAAGACTGCTTTTTTGTTGGCCATTACGTCTGCTAGAAGGGTTTCTGAATTACAGGCTCTAATGGCAGTTGAACCTTTCCTAATTTTTCATAAGGATAGGGTATCTCTGCGTACTAACCCTACTTTTATGCCTAAAGTGGTTTCAAATGTGGCCTTGAACCAATCTATTCATTTGCCTACTTTTTATGCAGATCCCCAAAATAAAGGGGAGAAAATTTTGCACACTTTGGATATTCATAGGCAGTTGCGTTATTATTTGAGCAAGACTAAAAGATTCAGACAGTCTCAACAGTTGTTTGTTTCTTTTGCTTTGGGCTCACAGGGGAAACCTGTTTCAAAACAAACTATTTCTAAGTGGATTGGCCATTGTATTGCTTTTTGTTATTCTCATCATGGTAAGGAGATTCCGGCTGGAATCAGACCTCATTCCACTAGGGCTACTGCCACTTCTACTGCTTTTTTAAGGGGGGTAGCTACTAAAGATATTTTGGAAGCAGCTACTTGGAGTTCAGTGCACACTTTTTCTAAACATTACCATCTTCCTCTTTATTCCAAATCTAGGGCTGGATTTGCCACTGCAGTCTTACAGGGCATTTTGGCAGCTCCCAATGCTTTATGATTTTGCCAGCCTCCCTTTACCTCTGCTTTGGGATTCTACCCACAGGTTATGACTGCAGCAATGTGAGATGAAGAACATAGTACAGTTTTGTACCTACCATAAATGTAGATGTTCGAAGATCCACATTGCTGCAGTCCAATTTACCCTCCCTCCTTCCCCTCTGTAGTTTGGAGTGGTTGTATGGTTTGGGTTGTAGATGTTATTTGTACATGGCTTTTGGAGGTTTTTCTATTTTTGGCAGTGGCCTTTCTTTTTAGGGCCTTCTGACATCTGGGGCAAGAAAAGACTGAGGATATGACGTCGGTCATGCGCTTTAATACCTTGACGCACTGACGTCAGATCTGAGCGCCCATGACCGACGCCAGCCTAATACTTTGGTATTCGGGCCGACCGAGGACAGCGGACTACCCACAGGTTATGACTGCAGCAATGTGGATCTTCAAACATCTACATTTATGGTAGGTACAAAACTGTACTTTACCTCCTACTGCGCCTCTAGGCGTCAAATATTGCCTGTTCATATTTGCATTAATAATTCCAAAACCATGCTACATACAAGGAATCAGAATATTTTATCTCTAAGCATACATGATGGCAAACAGAATTGTTCTGATATATGACCTCTGTCAATTAGTATTTGTTAGAACTGTAAGGTGATAACTTCATTTTTAAAGGTTGAAGCCACACCCACTGGGAGTTAAAGGTACACACTCAAAAGAGCTCTATTGGAGGGAATGAGCACTACCTCCATGAGCCCAGACAATTTATCTGGAAACCTAATTAGCAGCTCCAAATGTGCTCTCAGTGAATCCCTCCTGCACTTGTTTAACTTAAGCCTAGCCACAGGGCAAAGTCCCTGATGTTTGGAAAATGGCTGTTGAGGGGTTGTACCACAGACCCCAGAAATTACACACCTATCAGCCTAACAAGCCTAAGTTGTAAGGCCAACATATCAAAACTTAATTTTGAAACTTATCCTAGTTTATGAATCTAAAGTAATAGTAAAAATGTTCTGCAACTTAGACCTACCACAGTTTGGTTTTGTCAAGGGTAAGTTGTGTACTAAGCTGAGTAAACTTTTCTGAATGTCCCAAAGGCAGTAGACAGTGGATGCACAGTTCAGACAGCCGATCTGGACAAGGACTTTGACGCTATACCGCATGTGGCCGTTATAAGCATGTAAAGAGAACTAAAAGTGGACACTTCTGTGCTCAGATTGATTGCAAACTGGCTGAAAGGTATAAACCACAACTTAACTAATATCCCTGTCATTGGAGACTCCACTGTACGACACACACAGATGCCTTGCTTACCCAGTAAGACAAGGATAAGATAATGGTTAGTTGCCTGTCTGGAGCCAGGATCTCCAATATCCCACATGCATTCAAGTCACTGCACCCCATGTATCAGTATGATTCTGTCATAGTCCATGAGGTTGTAAATGACCTTTAGACTAAGTTCACTGGACTACATAAGAGACATAATGAATCTCAGAGTGTGCGTCACAGATTGGTACAAGCCCTGCATTGAGCACCATTCTTATCAAGGATGATGCCGCAGTATAGGAATATAAAATGAATGACATAGTCAACAGACTGCATTGCTTTGCCAAGGAAGGGCTGCCCCTGTCCTGGCCTAGGCTTTTGAATGTTGGTTAAAACTTACTCCACCCCCTTAGAGCCTTTTTTGGCAATGCCAAGAATACAAAGTTACCAACTTAGTGAATAGTCTCCAGGCAAACTTAAGGTTTTACTATTTAATGCTAGGAGCCTAAACAAAAAACTCTACACCCATCAAGCCCTCCTCACTCTGGACAATGTAGACATCTATGTAATGACCAAGACTTGGTTTAAAGCCGTAGGAAGTACTCTGACAAAGCCTTCCACACCTTTAGACCAAAAGCAACACAGACTGGGATCAGAGGTGGGGGTAGCTCTATCTACTTTAGCAACAAATATATTTCCAGGTTGGTTAAATGGGATGATACCATGGAGCTCAGCCATGTGCAAGTCACCATTGATAAGGTCCTTCGCTATATTTTGGCTGGCCACAGATCACAGTCTATTCCTCTAGTAGTTCATAACTCTTACCTAAACCTACTAGAGGTGCTCATCATCCAGCTAAACACCCTATTCATGGATGACTTTAACTACCCCTCTAGACTGGGAAACTTACAGTGCCTCTAACTCAGAGAAACAATGCTTCCTGGAACAGGTAGTTCGCAGCCCAACCAGAGAATCAAACATACTGGATCTGGTACTCCGCAACATGGGAGAGCCTTCAAAGCTTCCCCTAACCACAAGACCACAGCTACCCATGCTGAATTATTCACAGAGTTCCTATGCAACCATGTGAATGGCTGCATAGAAGCTGCCATACCTACCAGAAGTAAACCCAAAACCAATACTAAAAATAACCCCCTCTGCTGGGATCCTCACCTAAATGGGGCATATAATAAAAGAAAACTCATGGCCAAAATCAGGAAGGGCAATTCCCTTAAAAACAAGTGCTCTCTTGTACAGCTAAACAAAGGGCAAACTATGAGGTCAGGATAGCCTCACAGGCTAAGGTTAATCACGAGACCTTCTTCAGCTATGTCCTCAACCGTAAAGGTAACGCACAGCAGTGTGCCGAACTGGTAATGAATGGTACCACTTTCACTGATCACGTTGACATAGAAAATCTGCTGGCTGATAAATTCAGCTCAAACTTCACTCCCCATTATTCCCAGCTGCAGCTCCACCAGATAAAATCCCTTCCAGCATACTGCCATCAACTGTTAACAGTGGCCAGATGTTGGCATCACTCGTTAAAGCCAAGAACGCCACCTCCATGGGTCCTGACGACATCCCTAGCTGTCTCTTGAACAGTCTAAAATACAATCTGTCGTCAGACCACTTGACGCACTCTTAAGCTACAGCCTTGATATGGGCCACATTCCAAGTGATTAGAGGCTGTAACAGTCATTCTTCTCCACAAGGGCAGATCATCAGCTGATCCAGGGATCTTACAGACCCATCGATCTAACCAGCCTAATATGCAAAGCCATGGAACAAGTTATCATGGAAATGGTAAACAAGGACATTGTCAACCCACAGACACTGGACCCATCCCACATTTGGTCATGCCTACTTAACCTGGTGCCCGACTTTGAGAGGGTAACCAAGGCAATGGATGAGAGTACAACAGTGCGTACTGTGTATCTTGACCTGATGAAGGCATTTGATACATTACTCCACTCAGGCATTGTTGACAAGCTCTTTGAGCTAGGCATAAATCTGTACATAACTTGATGGTTTGCTGGCTGGCTTACAGATATGGCCAAAGAAGCCAGGATTGGTGAGACCACCTCTACCAAGAGACTGGTCACCAGAGGAGTACCTCAAAACTCATACCGTGCCTGATCCCATTTAGCCTATTCTTCAGAGAAGTACATGCTAACGTTCAAGGCCTCTGGCTCATCAAGCTGACAGCTGACTATAAAATTGAGAGCTATTATAGATTCCCCCAAGACACTAACTTAGATGGTTTAACACAGACAAATGACTAATGCCAAAGCCATGGCCTAAAACTCTATGCCAAAAAATGCATTATAATGCCCTTTTGGAAACTGTCAGCTCAAGTTAATTACCCCATCGATAAAACATTCCTAAGAGTCAACCCAGTGGTAAGGGATCTGGGAACATATGTAGACAGCAATCTGTCCTTTGACCACCACATAGTTAAGATAGTAAGAAAAGCATTCTATGTTCAATTTTTAGGTACAGGTATGGCATTCAGATCCAAAGAAGTTGTAGTACCACTCTACTCGTTCCTCATAATTCCTGTCATTGACTACAACACCCCCCTTTGACGTTTAGACACTAGCAATAGTTGGAATGCTCACAAAGGCTTCTCACCAGGAGAAAAGGGCATGAATGCCTTGTCCTACACTGATCACCTAAAGGCGCTCGCTGTATTTATTCTTCCGGGCTGCTGAGAGGTGGTCTTTGCCTGGCTTACAGGGCTTCCTCAGACCCATCCCTGATGATTCTTTTTCACATACACAAAGCAAACACCACCAGAAACACTTGATCCTGGGATCTGAACTTTGTAACCTAGATCATGCTGGAGAGACAGGTAAGTGTCCCAAATGTTCCCTAATCTATGGAATAAACACTTCATCCATGTAAGAGAGTTCATCCTGACCATTTTCAGACTAAATTTTAACAATTGGATGGGAATTCATAAATTTACCCCAGGTCTTGCCTCCATCTCCCTTATGGACAGAGGCTGTCAGTAAGAAAAATATTATCCTAACAGCCCCCCCGAATCCTTAGTTATCAACCTCCCTACTAACGCACACACACAGTGTACTAATTTCACCTTAGATCTGTTAAACACCTGGAACTCCCTATCACTACGAGTATTAAAGTTTTCCTTTTTACTGACTCATGGCTGTAGGATTTTGTAAATATTGTTTGGTGAGTATACGGTGTTCATCTTGTTGATTCATTTTCGGTATATACTGAGTAGGATATCTGGTCATTGACAAAGCAGTAGGAGAAACTTAAATCAGTGACTGGTGAAACAGACTGTTGTGTTGTTGCTGAATAATCTCTGGAGTTATTTAGCATTGTACCAGAAAGAAGGTGGAAATAGAATGCACTTGCTGATGTACATTTCCATTGAACTGGCAGAGTTTTAGCTCACTCAAATATGATGACTTAATTTGTAGGAGTCAGTGCTGATGGCATGAATATGAGAATTTAGAATACTATGTCTTCTATATGGGGGGGGGGGGGTGTCACTTGACTTTGATGGGAGACTGTCCTTTGGCAGTTCAGTATGGTATTGTGAACTTTTACAGTTATGTTTTTACTCACTGTGTTGGCCTCGGGCTAGTGAGGTCTGTGAATGGTGTGTCACTCAGTGGAGTTTTCATTTGGGATCTGTTTTTCATGGACTCTACTGTTGGCTACTTGGGATGTAGCCAAATCACTGTGTTGCTTATATATACAACATACTTGTGTGTATATTGTGTGTTAACTCGCATAGTACTGGGCTTCACAGCTAGTGTGTGTGCTTGGTGTGTTTTTTAGTTTACAGTAGTGGGCTATAACTTCTGTACCTTGTAACATTTTGTATGGAACCATTATGTGCTTTGCAAGTCTGATGCATTTCTGCCTTCTGACCTGCAGCATATTCCAGGTATGCAGTCAGTTGTAATTATTCCCTTTGTAATTGGTTTTAACATCTTTGCATTTTTTCATTCAGTACCTCTGCATTTGTTAGTGCACAGTTTGGGCAGGATTATGGCCTGGAATGTGACTGAAAGGGGTGCTATGACTAGCCTGCTTATCCAGTGAGCAAGTAAAGTATCTTTGTCCTGTACATAACTGTACTCATAATACGTCTGTGTCTGTCTGTACATACATACATATACATCATGTATACACACACACACACAAAATATATATGCACTTATATGTATTATGTGTGTGTGTGTGTGTGTGTGTGTGTGTGTGTGTGTATATATATATATATATATATATATATATATGTGTGTATGGGTCTACTGCTTTTGGTCGAATTACATTTGGTCGAAAATTATTTCAGGCAGCCCACTTCACTGAAAGCTCATTTGGCCCAATTCCTTTTGGTCGAAAATGGAATATAGCCCTGCCCCACTGCAGTACAGCCCTGGAGTTAGGGTGTGTGTGTGTGTGTGGGGGGGGGGGGACACAGCCCTCCCACATTGGGGGGGGGCATGTGGGGAGCATAGCCCCCCCACATTTTGCAACTAGTTTTTACTGACGTTATATGTTTCACTGTATTTTTAATGGATACACAAGTATATAATAGTGAATACACTGCAATTTTATATATATATATATATATATATATATATATATATATATATATATATATATATATAATGTGTGTATAATTATATGTATGTGTGTGTAGTTTCTGGATTCCTCATTAAATTTTACTTTATGCTGAACCATTGTGTGTGTATTCATTGTGTATGTTATAATAAGTATTTTAACATGGATTTGCTGCTTCATTAGATGTTCACTTGTGCTGTGTACCCAGGCTTTGTCTGAAATCTATGCTTTATTGAGCAGCATGTTACTGTACTCAGCAAAGATTAAATAAGCAATGGTAAAATGAAATGGATTCATTGTCATGCAGGGGTTAGTGAACATCAGCAACCTCAGTAGGAAGGGGCAGCAGTCAGTCTTTGTATTTGTCTATGAGAGAGAGAGAGACAATCACACCAATGATGGGACTACAGAAGTAGACAGATGATGGGGAATGCAGAAAGAAGGGGAGAGCTTTTCACACTACTAGTACCAAGCAAGAAGGTAGTTTCAGTGGAGAAGCTCATAACAGCATGCATTATTACTGACGGACAAAAAGCAGTCAAATGTGTGTTCAGACTATTTAGCATGCTTTATATTGATTCAACGTTATCAAATTGTCTGATTTAAACTTTGTTTGAATTTCAGCTTTAACATTTTAAGTCAGCCCTGCATCAAATGCTTGCATCACTGAAAAACTGAGATCTCTTTTACAAGGTCTTTTGACCTTTTTTTTTTTTTTTTTTTTTAATTCATGGAAGAGCTTGACATTGTAGTTAAGGTTATTGCATTGTTCACTGATTTTGCAGTCTTTTGCACAAGTTACATGTTGGCCGCTTAAGTTTTTATTTTGATTTTAGTATGCTGCAAATCTTACCAGGTTGCTGACCCCCTAACATGGTCATGGAGAATTCTCCATAAATTGGGTTTAATTAGTGCACTTGGTTCAGAAAGGTCTCTTCACTTGACTGATTTGAGTTTTAACACCCACACACAACTCCCAATGGATTCGATTGCCATTGCTCACATCCATCACAGCAATGTCTCTGCCCCCTCCTTCTCTTATTCAGCATGTTTCGTTTTTTTTACTTCTGAACAGTCCAGGATTTAAAGAGCTTTTGGCTGCTGACTACAATCCCACCAAGCCTGTAAGACTTGATAGTTCTTAGACTCACAAATTTTGTAATTTATTTCCAGAAATTTCAGCAGATTTCTTAATTGGTCTGCCATGAGCAACTTGGTACATATGATCTGAAAGCCATTTGTGGTTACTGTGATTATTAGGAGAGTGCACAGGTAAATGGAGAAGTGTTAACTAGGTAACAGTTACTAACCCTACTAATAGGTAACAGTTCTGACATCAAGCTGTTAGCATCGCTCTTCAGTTTACTAGCATAGCTATTTTTTCCTTTTCACAAAGTGCTGTGTTTTAAGGAATAGTCGTAGCACAAAGATATTTACCTTAACCACAGCAACAGATCTCTTGCAGTTATCCATCTTGGGCATCAGTCATTACGAAGTCCTTTGGTAATAAACAAGTCAAACTCAGATTGTTCCAAAGCCTGACTAACTCAGAAACACAGTTTTCCATTGTATCAGGAAATAAGTTTTCATCTTCAGGTACTCTTCAGAATTCCTGTATTACAGAAGAAGGCTGCAGTGGCAGCTCCACTCTCCTTTAATGATGGGTATTTATCTAGGATTGTTCCTAACACAGAACAAGTATGTCTTTAGTAGTTCATACTACAACAATACTACTATTGCACCATTTGTGCTGAAAACTCAAATCCCCTTAATGGAATGGAGAACAGGAACTAATCTCATGGTAGTAACTGACATGTTGAGCTTAACTGTTACATACCCGGCTTGCTTCATAAGCACTGGATTGCACTGCACATTGCTCTTTTTTACAATTGCGTTTTGGGTATCCTTGATTGTTTTACATTTACCTTGTTTTAACACTGTAGATGTTTTCTTGCACGATAGCAGTATATGTTGAACTCAGTGGCGGCTGGTGACTTCAAGTCACAGGGGGGCTGCAGGAGACAGCTGAATGTGTGGGGTCAAGGGGAAGGGGTGTGGTCAACCAGAAAGGGGAGGAGCTATGCACAAAACCACAAAAAACTAACTTTAATTAAATACGCTGCCCTGGGTGGCAAACCATCATTATGAAAGTCCAATCAAGACAAAAATAAGTGTAGAAGAATAAAAATATTTCAATGCATTGGCTGCATGACAGCTTACTTAATATCTAGATGGAAACAAAAGGTTGTGAGGCATGAAAAAATAAATTACTTTTTAAATACATTACTGGAATGCCAGTCAAAATGAAGTATAAGAAAAACCAGAAGCACTCAACTCAAACCACTTCTCCTTGCACTGCAGTTCTAATTATAATATATTCAGCTTTATTAAAGTACCAAGTAACATGCTGAAAGTAGAAATCTATGTGATGCCCCCACTTGTAAAAATGTTTCTTATCCAAAAAAGACCTGCTGCCTGACAACTTGTTTCATGGGGAAAACATGATAAAAGTAAAAAATGAAAAGCAAACAAGAAACAAGCTCAAGATACATTGCTTAAAGGATTACTGTACAGGTTATGGACCACACATGATTGGCATTATGTTTAGTTTACGGGTAAAGTCTGTAGAGATGACTGGAAGTCTCCAACAAGTGTAATGAGCTTTTTAAAATGATGGAATCCTGTCCTTTAATACCCAAGGCTTATACATTATCTAGTCAAGTATTCTCTGCATGGCAACAACAGAAAGGCTTTAAACAGTATGCTTATTAAAGCTTACTTGCATCTTACGATCTCAGACGAGCTTACCTTATGGTCATTAAAGCATTGCTACTTAAACACAGAGCAACAGGCACTTTGAGTAATAAGCATAAATCTTAGTAATAAGCATAAATCAACAGTACAAAAATATGACAGAAACCAGACCATTCTGCAAAATCAAGGACAGATGAAAAGCCACTGTAGTACTTATGCAGTGTGTCCTCCCCATCCAAGGTAGATACAACTACTCCTTGCCTTACTTGGACACATCCAGAGTCACTACATGGGGGAGTGGGGTGCAACAAGCATGTCACAATTTGAAATCTCTCTGGCTGACTGTGATGGCCCTGACACATTTGTCATACCTCTCACCCTCAAGAACAAGAAATCTGGACAAAGCCATACACAGAAGTGGGACAAAGGCCCAAAAATAAGGACAATTTTTAAATATTGCTCTAATAAACTTAGAAAGATAATAGAATAGGTCTTGCATTAGTATGAATTTTCTGAAGGGTATAAAATCTGAAACTCAAATGTCTGTCATTTTCTAACTTCAGTCTTTAGTGATTTGTCACTAATTAATTTGCCAAAAAACACAATTTTATGAAAAATGGACCAAAAATGTGATGCAAAAATATAAAATAGACACACAATACAGCTGCTACCTGTCAAAGAAGGGACACTTTAATATTAGTACTGCTACCTTGAGCAGCTGACAAAATAAAATAATCTACATGCATTTCAAGTAATCTATAACTTGATTATTACAGTTATTTCTTAATTGTAAACCCTCCATGTTTTATTCCAAAATTGCTATTTTGCGGAGGGATTATTAGGGGGAAGAGCAACATTTTGAGCCAAAAATTGGGGACAGTTGAGAGGTTGGCTATGCCTAATTCTATAAAGCAATTTATTTGCATGTACCTCTCAACCTGTTAATGCAGTAAATCTGAACAAGGCCAAATATATTGGGGGCACATATAAACAGTACTAAAAATTGCTCTTGTATAAATTGAGACAGTTGATAGAACAGCTCTTACTTTAACATGCATTTTTCTGAATGTTATGAAGTCTGAAACTTATTATTTAGTGACTTAATTCCTAAATGATTTGCCAGAAAACTACAAATTTTATGAAGAACAAACCAAAAATAAGAAGCAAAAATCTATTCATTCTTTGAAAATCTGGACAGTTGGGAGGTATAGTTCAGCTGGGCCTGTCTAAGTTTGCTGCCCTTTCCCCCCTGACAAAATAATGATTGAATGGAGCCTCTGCAGCCATTCCAATGAACCATCACTTGGCTATTTCACTCCATTTACCATAAACACTAATGTGCATACTGCTTTACTTCTGTGATGAGTTGGACTTCATTTGAAAGTTTTATTTTGTATTTTACAGCACAAACACTAAGTCATCTGTTAAACAAAGCAATGCAGTCTCACAATGAAAACTTAGCATTAAAGCTTCTCTGCCCTTGAAACTCACATTCATTGAAACAGCATTGAAACCCACATTCAAAGAAAATACATTTTGCCAGTGGCAGATAAAGATTAATTTTGGGCTGTTTTCAATCATAGGCCCCTTGCATATGAAACATACATGTGCTCTTTGATGCACCTTCCTCATTGTACTAAAATTATATTCCTTGTACAATACAGTACACTTGTTAGAGGGTGTTTTAAATTTGTTTTGAACATTTTTCCAGTAAGCAATGAAACAAACCATATGCACCCATAATGGCAAAACTGCCCAGTTGAGAACATTTATCATAAAAAAGTCTACTCAGACTTCCACAGTCCACCATTATTAGTAAATATACACAATTCTACAGTCCACCATTATTAGTAAATATGCACAATTCCACAGTACACCATTATTAGTAAATATGCACAATTCTACAGTCCACCATTATCAGTAAATATGCACAATTCTACAGTCCACCTTTATCAGTAAATATGCACAATTCTACAGTCCATTATCAGTAAATATGCACAATCTCTGAAGTAAGTCATCTAAATAATTCCACATTAAAGAAATATGTAACTAATGAAGCGGTTGCTGCTAGCAGTCACCTTTATATTTCATGGTTTCATCGAAAAATAAAGTGTCTGTTGCCCCTCAGGAATAAATTGCCTATATTACATTAAAAAATGATAAGCTAGTAATAATATTTCAAGAGGAAATGGATGGCAAACTGATAACAGACTCATAGTTAGTATCTTCACCAAGGAGAACATTCTCAATACGGCAGCATCCACCCCTTGTGGGAGTAGAACCCACAGCCTTCTGCATCAAAAGCAAGTACACAACCTGTTGTGCTATAGTATTAACTAGGCAAAGCACTAAACTTCTATTCCCCTGCAGCTCTCAGCTCCTTGTAAAATCTACTCAATACTCAACTGCATCTCAACTTCGCAGCTCAAAAAAACTGGAAAAAGCCAAAATGTATTGGGGGCGGGGGGTCAAAAGCCCAAAAACCAGGGACACATTAAACATTGCAAGTTGCTAGAATAAAATGTTGTGTTGCCACCATACATTTTACTGCCAAGGTCCCTGAGCAAAAAACAGTCAGAGTAACATACCACTACGCCACATCAGCTGCTTTGTAAAAGAGAGGAAGACTGAAACTTAAATGGCTATCATTTAGTGAATTCAGTTCTCACCATAGCTGTCAACCTCTTAGTACAAAACACCTGGACAAACCCAGTAATGAGGGAATACAGCCATCAAACATATTCAGTTCTTGCCATAGCTGTCAACCTTAGCACAAAAACCTGGACAAAGCCAATAATGGGGGAATACAGTCCCAAAAATAGGGACAAATTTAAAATATTCATCTTATAAACTTAGAAAATTGCTAGAAAAAAAGGTTGTGCTACTATGTATTCTGAAGAACATGAAGTTTGAAATTCAAATGCCTGTCAATTTTACTGCTGACAGAACAAAAACAATTTTCAGCAGAGACCCAGGGATTAATACTGCAGACACGTCTTTGTAAAATGACAGGGCACCAGAGCAAATCCACACAAACACAGGGTGGAGATGCAGACTCCACACAGAAGGCACCCCAACCAAGAATCAAACCAGAAAACCTATAGCTGTGAGGCAACAATACTACCACTGCACCATCAAATATGCAAGGAATTAAACATTCAGAAACCTGAAGTCTGAAATTCAAATGCCTGTCAATTTTATTTAACATTTGTTAATCAGGACAGTCTGACTTGGAACAAAAAAACAATTTTCAGCAGAGGCCCAGGAAGAAATAATGCAGACATGTCTTTGTAACATGGGAGGACACAAAAGCAAACCCACACAAACACAGGGAGAAGATACAGACCCCACAAAGAAGGAACCCCAGCCAAGAATCAAACCCGAGAACCTGCAGCTGTGAGGCAACAATGCTACCAGTGCAACATCAAATAAAAACAAACCCATACAAACACAGGGAGAATATAACAGACCCCACAAAGAAGGAACCCCAGCCAAGAATCAAACCTGAGAACCTGCAGCTGTGAGGCAACGATGCTACCAGTGCAACATCAAATAAAAGCAAACCCACACAAACACAGGGAGAAGATAACAGACCCCACAAAGAAGGAACCCCAGCCAAGAATCAAACCTGAGAACCTGCAGCTGTGAGGCAACAATGCTACTACTACACCATCAAATATCAAGCATTGCAACATTTACAAACCACAGATATTATGAGGAACAGATCAGATCAAATATGAGGCAAAAATCTGCAATTTTTTTACAAGTGGTGGTGGGTAGGGAACTCAAGTCTTTAACACCTGCATACAGGGTACAGGGTTCAAGCCTGAGGTATTCCCTACCACACCACCATGAACACCTGGGGCATTTACACACACACACACACACACACACACACACACACACACACACACACACACACACACTAAAAAGCACCATACTTCAAACAGTAAATAAAAGCACACACACCATAAATAATTCAAACAGTAAATAAAAGCACACACACCATACATTCAAACAAGTATCAAGTATAAAAGCAGCAAGTACCATACATTGTAAAAGTAAAAAGCACCATACACTTACCTGTCCGTTCTCCATAATATCCAGCTAACGTACATCCTGCCCGCGCAATACTCCAAAGACCGCGAGATCCCTGAAATCAAAACTCCTTCCCAACGAGACTGTTTTGTATTACCGACTGCTGCTGTTGCAGTCCGGCCCCGACACATTATCCCAGCGAGTCTGTGCACTTTAAAAGTGCACAGACGTCTCCTTGTGTTTCCCTATGGGGACTGCCGGACTGCCTGGAGCATGCGCATAGACGTGCAGTAGTCGGGACTACTGCACATGCGCGAAGTCCGCGAAATTTAAAAAAAAAATTTTTTCTTTTTTTATTTCTTTTTGTGTTGAGGGGGCTGCAGTCCGGCAGTCCAATAGCATGGGCCGCCCCTGGTTGAACTGCTGTTTGTCTTCTGGGATGACGTCTTTGCTTATATAGTTTATTGTCCATTTGTGCAGTCTGTAAGTGATTGCACATCAGGTCATATGAACAGATTCCATATTTATATAAAAAGTTATGTGAAGCATTTTATTTTAACATGCAAGTGTTGGTTCTTTGTTTTGGTTCTCCAGACATTGGAGATAAAATGCTGTGATCACATCAAAACTGCAATAATGTTGTCTTACCTGGTAATAGTTTCCTAAATGTGTTTTTAAGCGGGCATAAAGATGTGATGCACTGATTTTAATGCATCTCAATCAAGATGCAATTAATATTTGCCAAAATATCACATGACCGTGCTACATCACAAACCAAACCAGTAGAAAAAAGAACTGCTGTTTATCACAAAGTTTTTTTTTTTTTTTTTTTTTTTTTTTTTTTTTTTTTTTTAGGGGGGGAGGAATTGTCATTTCCCGTCTGTATCCCTGGGGGGACATCCTTGAACTCTGTCATATACATATACATGCACATGCGGCAACTCAGAGGTCATACAAATACAGGGAATATATACCTCTTCCATTTTTCTCCATCTACTGTGACCAAAAACCAGAGGACAACATTTAAGGCAACCCTTTGTTGATGTACTAATAAAGTAAACACCAGAAATTTCCAACCTTCCAGTTGTCTGCCATTATTCTAAGTGGCACAGCAAACAGTGGTGCTTCCTAGTAGATACATTATAATTGCGTCTAGAGTATTAGGTTGGGTCTGTTTGTTAAAGACATACTGCATACTGACTTTTTTTTTTTTTAGTAACCGTCTTGGATGCATCTCTTTAGGAAGCATGGCCACAAATTATAGCAAGTCACGGAATCTTTGAAAGTTGGATGTTAGGAGCAGGGCCGGCCTTTGGTCAGCTGGTGCCGTGGGCAAAAGTGCTGCACAGTGCACCCATCCTGGTCTACTTACACCATCCAGATTATTTTTTTTTCTTCATTTTTCTCAATTTCTTACTCTACAATTTTTCTTGTATCCATTCAACACATTTTAAAGAAACCATTTCTTTACTACAAAAAATAAACAGATATTGGAAATGCACTCCAGGTAGAGCGGCACCCTAGGTGGCTGCCTAGCTGTCCTATTCCTAAGGTTGGCTATGCTTAGGAGAGCTGATGAGGCATCATAAAGGACTATAGATCACGGTGTGGAAATAGCTCAATAATTAAAGTGGTAAGAGGTTTGAAGTCATTTGATAAGATATATATTTTAATAATTTATAAATAAATGAAGTTGTCATTAAATAATTTACATTGTATACAATACATAGAAGTACTGAAAGTATCACAGAACTAGGTAAACACCGCATATGAGTCTCTTAAAAAAAGAGGATATATCCAAAAGGTACATTTAAAAATTAGAGTAAACATGCCCACAAAAATTCTTAAGCAAGCAGCCATTCTTGTTTTTGTGATCTTGAGCCTAGGCATGTTTTAATCGTCATGCTGTACTGTGCATCTACGTAAGATGTGACCACTGAAACTCTGCAGGTCTGTGTATATGATGGGTTTTGCTAGTATTTAAACAACTAAGTTTTAATTAATAAAGCAGGTAATTAGGTAAGCAATACTAAATTATATATATGGTCTTTGTAAAACAGTGTAACCTGATATTTCTGAGCTAAAAAAATTAGCTACTGTTTGATTTTTATTTCATACAGCAGTGCAGGTTTTCAGATGTTCTTCGTGTTTCACTGTTGCAATCATTACATCAGCTGGCCTGAATATCAAAGTTTTGGGGTCTTGCGTTAGATGCTGTCTCATCTTCCATGACATCAGGTCGTCAGGGGTATAAAACATGCAGCAGACACCATTACATCAGTCTTTCTTGCCCCGCGGTGCCTGAAGCAGAAGCAGTTCGCAAGTGCTGGTCGTCAGACTCCTGAAATTTTCGTTTTCGAGTTTCAGAACTGTCTTCAAAAAAGCTAAGTATCCCGTTGGAGATCCTTTTTCTTGCTCTTAACCAATGTCAGTAAAAGTTAACAATTGTATTACCTGTGGAAAGCAAATACCTCATAAAGGTTTTCATTTGTACTGCATTGACATGCGTGAATGGGCGTGCCTTCGTTGAAAGTTGGGCGTCGGGCTGGCACCTCGGCACCGTAAAAATCTACTGCCAATCATTAGAGGACCGGAGTTTCGCTGTGGCAACCCCTAATCCGGGAAAAGCCGAAAGAAGAACATTGAGATGTGGATTCTCTTGTATTATCTTCAAGTTTTGGGCATGAATTGTACTGCCTTAGCCCGTATCGTGAGAACAATTACACTTGAAATGCTGTGAAAAGAAAACTTCGTAAGATTTTGATGGTTTGTAGTGTCTGGTTAGTTTTAGCTTCATCATTTCTTGTTATATTGCTATCCACTATGTATTTTCCCTTAAATGTTGTTTTCCGGATGTATTATTTTGCATTTTCCTGTATTTCAGGGCAGTCCTGTGTCCTGCCCTGATCCCTTCATATTTTTTTCTGTGCCACTCTTCTGTGATCACTTTTTTGCTGCACAAGTCATTTTATTTTTACATAGTGTCTTTTTTTCCCTTCCAGAATTCTTATAAATGCAGTGGGAAGTAATAAATTCATTAGTAATACCTTGATATTGACCATTGTTTTTCTGTCTGTAACTAGTCATACATTGCCTGCCACTGGGAATGTATATTCCACGATAAATGATTTCAGTACAGAAAACAGCATTTTTTTTCTTCTCTTCTGCTTGAGAAGAAGCATCTAACACTTAAGAAATTAGCACCTGTGGCCTGCTTCTTTCATCTGTAAATTTGATGAATGGAAAATTCTTATATTTGAAAAGTGTTAAGTTGCAAAATATTCAGTTTGGGAATAACCTAGAGGTTTGGGAGGTTGCTGTGACAACTGAATGTGATCCAGTGAAAATACAGTCTCTAAATGATGTCTTCTTTTAGTCTCTAAATTATGTCTTCTTTTAGTCTCTAAATGATGTCTTCTTTTAATGTCCTGCATAGGTATCATGGAGTTCGCAGTCCTTAAACCAGACGGTGGAACCTAGCCTTGTTGCACTAGAGGATATGCTCAAAAAGCCAGAATATCTGAAAGTTATCCGGTCACTGCAAAGCTTACTAGATGACCTGATTAAGCAGCTAACAGAGATCCCATTCTGGGAAAATGAGCATGTGTCCTTGGAATATCTTGCCTCTAAAATTCAATTGTACGACTGGTACAGGTAAGGAGATTTATTGTACTCCCTTGCAAATCTGTTGCTCTGTATTGGTTTTAATATGTCTACATTTAGCAACATTTGTATTTGTTACTACTGGATTTAAATACTGAGAAGATGCAACCTTTTACTGGACTGTTTTTGTTTTTTTTTTTTTTTTTTTATGAGAAGGTGTAGTGTTTCATGAACTGGTTTGCAATGGATACTAAAAGACTGTACCTCATGAATGCAGTTTTCCATAAAAAAAAATGACCCTTGTAATCTTGTTCATTTGGTCTCTTAGCCATGCCTTGCTTCTATGTATTCTGATGACTGATGTTATTGACAGCAAGTCGTTATGCTGTTCATGCGTGTCTTTTCCTGACTCTGTATGGGACATCTGTTCTGTTACTTTTTCACTGGACAGTTTCAGTAATTTCTGCTTTGCAGCAAGTAAAAATACTGTTTTTTTTTCTGTTTAATTGCTGAAGTTGAAAAATGTCTACCATCAGTTTTATAATGTTAAATGTTGATTGCATATGGGTCTTAATTTTGTGTCCAAAATACATCTGTGTATCTTAAGTTTTGCCTTTAATGTTTACTTAGCAGTAGACACTGCAAGTTTCTGTAAAATGAGTGCCTTGTGCCTACATTATGGAGTGACCGTGTTCAGTCTTGAAAAATTATCAAATTTTGTGCAACATGATTGTTAAATTGATGATACATTGTGTCTCTCAAAAGATGAAATTAACATTTACTGTTAAAAATATCAAGCCAAGCAGTAGTAAGAGTGTCTGTTTTGACTTCACGTAGAAAGATACAGCATAGGAATAAAATGAAAAGAAAAGAAACTGTGTAGAATAGGCTGAGCTCGTCATGTGACCTGTCAGTTATGCCACAAGTCTTTAAAAAATTCTGCAGATTTTTTTTTATTTTTATCTTTTTTATTTTACATTTGTTGACTGGGCTAGTCCAAGTGGATATATGTCCATTTTCAGTAGAGGCCCGAGGAGAATAGCTCCCAGAAAAAATACTGTACAGAGTGTCCAAGAAAAGAAGAATACAATGACATAAGTATGTAACCGATTTAACATATGTTGTAGCAGCAATTATAAAGTTACACATAGGAGACCTTTTTTATTAGACATTTGGAGCACAAAAAAACATTTTATGTCCATGAATTTACACAGCACAGTAAGGGGGATAAACCAAACAAAAAATTTTTTTTTTTTTTTTGCTTCCAACAAAGCTAATAGAGGAGAGAAAAGTATCAGAAAATAAATGTTTTAGTTGAGAAAGCGTTAAGGCAAGGGGAGATAGTATCAGGATTGTTGCATGGGCATAACCATTGGGATTTTATGAAGATTCTTAATTGGTTCTTGAAAAGATGGATGAATGTAAGGGATGTTAGTTCGCTTGGAAGTTTGTTCCAAGTATTACCAACAGAGTTAGAAAACAGGCAGTCCCCGGATTATTTGTTGGATTTTATGGTGGCTAATTGTAACTTCTTAACGGATCGTAGGGTAGGAAGATTTTTATATCGTAGGGTAGGAAGATTTGTATAAGTATTGAAGAGGTTACAGAGTATGGGAGTATTTGTGGGATGATGTAAGATCTTGTGGATAAAATTGAGTTGCTGGAAAAGTAGCTGGTTTTGTACTTCCAGCCATCCTAGAAGTTTAAGATTTTGGCAATGGTGGGATGTTCTTCGTGTTTCTCTGTTGCAGTCATTACATTTGGATAATCTGCTTGTAGGTTGCCCTCAGTCAGCCTGATTAACAAAGTCTTGGGTCCTGCATCGGTTGCTGTCCCTTCTTCCATGACATCAGGTTATAAAACATGCAGCCAACGCCATTACATCAGTCTTTCTTGCCGTGCGGTGCACGAAGCAGAAGCAGTTTGCAAGTGTTGGTCAGCCAACTCCTGAAATTTTTGTTTTCGAGTTTCAAAACTGAAGTCTTCAATTAAAGCTAAGTACCCCATTGGGGAAACTTTTTCTTGCTCCTTACCGATGTCAGTAAAAGTTAATAATTGCATTACTTGTGGAAAGCAAATACCTCATAAAGATCTTCATTCGTACTGTATTCCTTGCCTAGGCCCTGACCACGATGTACCTTGCTGTCAGTTTTGTGCTTTATTTAATCAGTGCACTATCCGTTGTCTGTATATTTTTGCCTCTAAATATTTCGGTTCTCAGTTTAATTATCCAGAAATGTCATCGGTTAGCCATCCAACTACTGGGATTCTGAAAAAAACGCAAAGATAAAGACTGAGACAGGCCGCCGAGGTCCAAAACTGCCGACGACACTTCTCCTAAGCCAGTCGTCAGTTCACCGATACTCAGTGAGGCGCTTTTGCAGCCCCTGATACTCGCTACCTCTGATTCGCAGGCCTCTACTGAGACCCATTCGGAGTCCGGTATGCCGCGAGATGCTTCAACTATGGAACCCACGGATGTCTCTACCTTGGATGGATCCGAAGCCGCTGTGCGGGCACCGGCTTCTGAGGGTGTATTCAGGCCTATGGACTTGCATATTAAATTGATGCCCCCTTCATTACGTAGGCCTAAATCTCGATCCATTTCTAAAAAACCAACGCCCAAGCCACATGCTCAGGCCTCTATGCCTAAAAAACAAATAAGAATGGCTGAAGATCTAATAACTCTAATCTCAGGGGTAGCCAACCCCCCCCCCCTTCTAAGAATCCTAGGACTGAGGTTGATTATGAATCTTCTGATCAGGATTCTTTTTTTTTTCTGACTGTTTTGATTACCTGGATTTGTCCTTACCTACTTATGAGGATTCTGATGCAGAGGACTCTATTCCCTCTGCTTCCCCTCCTGAGGATTTTGCTTTTGGGGAAACCTTACATTCTCTAAGGGAGCATTTCCACTGGGAAAGCCAGGATTACTCTGATTCAAAAAAGAGGCTTAGGGATTTCCTTCTCCTACCTCAGCATAGGCCTTTAGCTGTTCCTCCTGTACTGGGCAAATTTTGATGATGCTTTCTCGGAATCTAGTTTGGCCCCTGATTCCCTGCCTCCCTGACTGATACTACAGGGTCCCAGAGTCCCACAAGTTCCTTTTCAAAAATCCTATTGCAGATCCAGCGACTATTTCACAGGGGCCCAAGGGCATTAAGGCTTCTACTGCTAAAAATCCTACCCCTTCTGATAGAGACTCCAGGGCGCTGGATAGATGGGGTAAGAAGGTTTACACTTCTGCAGCCTTTGCCATTAGGGCTTTAAACTGCCAGTTTCATATGTTAAAATATCAGCAACATGTTATTGGACTGCTTAAACAAAAAATGATGTTGATTCCTGACTGTGTAGAAAATAAAGAATTACAGGATTTAATGCATTCTGCCTAACAAGTTGGAAAACATACTTTGCAATGTGTTTTTTATTCATTAGAGGCCTCTTGTAGGGCTGTTACTGGGTCTGTGCTCAGAAGGCATGCTTGGCTTAAGGAGCAATCTTTGCCTGATCATGTTGAAGCTAAATTGTTGGATGCTCCTTTAAATCAGGACTGTCTGTTTGGCAACAAGGCTGAGGAAGTTCTTAAAAAGATGGAAGATGAAGCTAAATCTATGCAAACTGTTAAATTTTTTTTACAAGTTCAGCCTACTAGATTTAGTAGGCACTGGCCCTCTAAAAATTGGTCCTTTCCAGCCATTTCCAGGTCTTCTCAATCCAAACCCAGACACAGCAGAAAACCCAGGTACAGTCCCAGGGGACTCACAGAACTAAGCAGTGGGGGGCCTCCACTTCCAGGTCTGGGAATAATAAGACTCCCCTATGGTAAACTGTCTCAATGACTTCCTTTTAAAATTTCCAAGCACTTACCATCTGACTGCCCTTTTGGGGGGAAAGATTGCTCTTCATGCAAAGAATTGGGAACTCATTACCCAGGACAAATGGGTTTTAAATAGTGTCCCAGGGATACAGATTTCACTTCCACACGTTGCTAACACCAAGTGGATGGCTGGACCTACCCCCAAATCAGTGGGCAGAGGCACAAAAACAAGTATTTTCTCTTAAGCATGGGGGCTATTCAACTGGTACCAGAAGAGGAAAAGGGACAAGGTTTCTACTCGAGACTTTTCCTGGTACCCAGGAAAGATGATTCATGGCATCCTACCCTGGACCTGTCTACTGTAAACACCTTTTTGGAGATTCCAAAATTCAAGATGCTGACTCTTCAGTTACTTCCTATGCTAGGCAAAGATGCCTGGTTGGCAACACTTGATTTAAAAGAAGCATATCTGCACATTCCAATCAGGGAATCTTGCAGAAGATACCTACGCTTCAAAGCAGGGTACACCCATGATCAGTTGTTTTCACTGGCCTTTGTTAATACCGTGGGCACAGTAGATAAGCCAAAGTGCCTAGCTTCAGTTATAGCATTTTGCAGGCAAAGAAATATTCAAATATACCCACACCTGGACGATTGTCTAATTCAGGCAGAAAGCCAGGACATACTTTTGAATCATCTGGCCTTTGTAAAAAGGGTTCTAACTTGTCTGGGGTACACCATAAACGAAAATAAATCACAATTGGGTACCCTGTCAACAAATTATATTACTGGGAGCAAACCTGAATACAACTTCCCAGATGGCTTACCTCACGCCAGAAAAGCAAATTCATTTGACAACTTACTTCAAACAAGTGGCCACAAAAACCCTGCTATCTGCAAGACAAATACTGCAAGCATTTGGGTTCATGTCCTGCTGCATTCTTCTAATTCCATATGCAAGACTGCATATGAGGAAACTACAGTGGTATCTAAAAAGCCTATGGTGTCAACATTCTCAAAACCTAGAAACAATGATTCCTATCATACCTTGCCTACACCTAGAGTTCCTTTGGTGGGCAGAGGCCTGCCACCAAAACAAGGGACTACCTTTCACACCACCCCCTGCCACCCAAACCCTAATGGATGCATCAGACTATGCGTGGGGGGGGGGGGGTCACCTGGCAGGGAAGTTCATTCAGGGCAAATGGAACCCAAGTCAAATGCACCTGCATATCAATCAAAAAGAAATGTTAGCTGTGCAGAATGCTCTGACAGCCTTCAAGGACCACATTCTTCCAGGACTACTAATGGTAAAGATGGACAATACCTAGTTATGTGGTACATAAACAAGCAGGGGGGGGTACACATTCTTACCCCCTCTGCAGACTAACCATGGCATTATGGAGCACAGTCTTGAGCTACCAAGTGCACCTACAAGCTCAATTCCTGACAGGAAAATTAAATATACTGGCAGACAGACTAAGCAGAAACCTCATGGACCCACATGAGTAGAAACTGGAACCAAGGGTTTTCAGCATGTTGACAAGCAAATGGGGAGACCAGATATAGACCTGTTTGCCTCAACCCAGAACTACCAATTGGACAAATTTTGCACAAGGACTCCCCACAAACAAGCCTGGAAAGTGGATGCTCTGTCCTTCAGCTGGAAAAACCTATCAGTCTATGCCCCCCCCCCCCTTTGCCTCTGCTCTCCAAAGTACTACTAAAAGTCAAACATGACAAACCAAGGATGATTCTGATTGCTCCAGACTGGCAACGCTAACACTGGTACCCCCTTCCTGCGCAGTGTGTCACGGTTATCTCCATGGCACCTGCCTCAGACTCCTTCCCTGCTGTCTCAGCAGGAGAACCAGATTCTGCACCCTCAGCTACCAACACTGAACCTTGCAGACTGGCCAATTACTTAAGCTCTCCTTTACCATCTCTCCGCAAACCTGTGATGGATATCATTTTAGAGGCAAGGAGGCCTAGTACTAGAAAATCTTATGCTGAAAAATGGAAATGATTCTGTGCCTGGAACCAGTCTCAAGGGATGAGCACAGCAGCACCCAATTTACCTCAGAATTTACAATACTTGACTGAGATGCTTCACAAGGGCCTGTCTTTTTTCTCCATTAAAATCTACGCCTCAGCCATTTCAGCTCATTATAACACAGAACCTCCCCTCTTCTCTCAACCACTGCTCAAGCAGTTCCTCAGAGGTGCCAAAATTTTGAGACCACCCAGGAGAGCTCCAACCCCAGCCTGGGACCTTAACTTTGTCTTGAAGAAACTAACTCTACCTCCTTTCGAGCCATCTGCTACTGCAAACTTAAAATTTCTTTCTTGGAAAACAGCTTTCCTTTTAGCAATCACTTCAGCTAGAAGGGTATCTGAATTACAGGCCCTTATGGCAGTAGAGTCTTTCATCATCTTTCATGCGGACAGGGTGTCACTCAGAACCAATCCATCCGTCATGCCCAAGGTGGTATCCAGTGTGGCACTTAATCAGTCCATTCATTTGCCAACCTTCTTTCCCAATCCGCAGAATAAAGAGGAATGGATACTGCATTCCTTAGATGTGCACAGACGGCTTAGATTCTACTTGGACAGGACTAAGCCTCAAAGGAAATCTGAGTAACTGTTGGTAGCATTTGCTGCAGGGACAGAGGGGAAGGCTATTTCAAAGCAAACCATTTCTAAATGGATAAGACATTGCATTTATTTCTGCTATAAGCACCATGGACAACCTATTCCCCCAGGGGATCAGACCTCACTCCACCAGGGCTGCATCTATTTCTGCAGCCTTTCTCAGAGGTGTCCCTACCAGGGACATCCTAGAAGCTGCTACCTGGAGTTCTGTACATACTTTCACCAAGCATTATCATTTGCCAATTTTCTCTAAATCCAGAGCTGGCTTTGCCACTGCAGTCTTGCAGGGCCTTATAGCTGGCCCTAATGCAATCTAAACTCCTCCTCCCAACCATAGCTTTGGGAATCTACCCAAATGCAATGACTGCAACAGTGAAACACGAAGAATATAGTACATTTGTGTACACTTGCCATAAATGTAGATGTTCGAGTGTATTCACTGTTGCAGTCCTGGTTACCCTCCCTCCAGCCACCTAACTTCTTTTGGCTGTACCTCTACTTCCCTTTACTATGCTTAAAAGGTTTTTTGGTGTATTTGCTTTTTTGTTGGAGGTATATTTTTGTGCTTTTACGTGTAATTGCTTCCCATTAAGGGGGCACCTGACATCTGGGGCAAGAAAAACTGATGTAATGGCATCTGCTGATGTTTTATACCCCTGACGTCATGGAAGAAGGGACAGCAACCGAAGCAGGACCCAAGACTTTGTTAATCAGGCCGACTGAGGGCAACCTTAAAGCAGATTACCCAAATGTAATGACTGCAACAGTGAATACACTCAAACATCTACATTTATGGTAAGTGTACACAACTGCACTTTCGAAATGGGGCACCAGTGGCAAATCTGGCGATGTTGTTATAAGAGGTTGCCAGTTTATTTAGATTGCTTTTGGATAGGTTAGTGTAGCTTGGGGAGGCATAGAGAAGGGTGGAAATTAGGTGAGTTTGGGCAACAGTAAGCTTGGCTGAGGCTGTGAGAAAGGGCTAGAGTTTATAAAGGAATCCAAGTTTTTTATTAACTGATTTAATAGTTAAATTAATGTGTGTGTCAAAGTTAAGATTATTATCTATTGTTACACCCAGGAGTTTGGTGGTAGCGTCGGGAGCAATTTCTGTGCCATTATTTGATGTAACTATGAAATTGATAGGATGGGACTTCTGTGTGGGAGTAAACGATAATAATTTAGTTTTTTTTTGGGTTCAGGAGGAGACATTGTTGATGGAGCCAATTTTCCACTAAGGTAAAGACTTTTTGTGTACTGGTTTGGAGTTCCAGCGGAGAGGATGCGGCACAGATCAGTGTAGAATCGTCGGCATATTGTATGCTGGTAGTTTGGGGAAGGGAGGTTTTCAGATCATTAATGAAAATAGTGAAAAGGAGTGTTCCCAGAATAGATCCTTGTGGGACCCCAAGGGTGATCGGGAGCTGAGAGGATAAGCTATTGTCCCAGAGGACTGCTTGTTGTGTATTTTCAAGGTAGGATTGGAACCATTTTACTGCTTGAGAATCAATTGAAAGTGATTTAAGTATATCTGACAATAATTGGTGGTTAACCATATCAAAGGCCTTAGAGAGGTCTATAAAGAGAGCTGAAGTAAGCAGGTTACTATTTAGATTTTTATTAATGCAGTCAGTAAAGGATAAGAGTGCAGTTGTAGTACTGTCGAATGGCCTGAAGCCATGTTGGCAGTCCACTAATAGGTTATTTTGGAAGAGATGATGCAGTAATTGATGGTGAATACATCTCTCCATAATTCTTGCTATGTCTTGCTATGTTTTGCTAGATCTTGCATGCAGTGCTACTTTTTCCTTGTGTGCACTCTTGTTTAATGCAAGTTATGAACATTGTATTTCTTTGTTTGTTGTCCATCCCATAGTTTTATATACTGCAATTGTGATGTGACCTGTAACACACAGAAACATAGTCTTTATTCATAACTTGACACAACGTAATGCACATGTACTATAAACATTATTCTATCATCCTGCTAGAGCTCCATTTGTGCCTGACAGAGTGTGCTTCTTAAACAATCGGAATTACAAAGCTACATAAGTATATTTTTTGCATTTCATGTAACTGTTCAGTATTTATTAGCACTGCAGTGGTTGTACTTATTTGCTTATCAGTACTGCATTTTTATTTATTTATTGATTTGTGCAACAGTTCTGCACTAGTTTACTGCCTGTTATTTATTTGTATGACTGAATTATGTATGTTTCTGTGTCTCCATTTATATGTTTGCTGATCTCTAGATGATTTTTTTTCTGCCCACCCTCCCTCTGTACTGCTGTTGTTCTTATAATTTGTGGATTTTTTTCTGTTGCCTGCTTCTACTGTAAATTTGATAAGGGACACTCCTCGTAGTCCTATCTCATTAGCTTATTCTACCTAATACAGAGGTCATTTGGGAAGGTGAAACCCCTTAGTTCCTTAACCTTGAATTTTCTTCTGTTCCTCCTCTCTCCCTTTCTACTTTATTAACAAAACAAAAAAAAACCTTTATTCAGCTTCTTTTACTGCATTTGTGATTCCTCTTCCTGCCCCATTACTTCATCTTGCTTTTTCTGCTACTTGCTGCAGCTTGTTTTCTAAAGTGTTCAATTGGATCTTTTCTGTTGCACTTGTTACTGCTTGTTTATAGCCTGTTTAAATTGTGTTATTCGAAGCTCTTAGTTTTGGTTTAAGCACTTGGGCTTTAGGCGTATCCCTTAACTCTCCCTGGCCTTCTCTTTCAGATTCTGAAAAAAATATGGACGGACAATTTCTTAGTTTCTCCTGCCAGTCTGGTTGATATGGGCATCCTGGGACAGTGTAACAACTGCCTTGTGTACACAGACAACCACCTACTACTACTACCACCTAGGAGCACAATTTACGAGAGATACAATTACATTAGGAACCTAGAGTCCATTCTCTCTCCCTCACAAGCCAGTATGTCTGGCACAGAGAAGGCTGTCAATACAATCACTACACCTCAAACACCACCCACATATGTGGAGGTCCTCAACAAAAACATACCCAAACAAAGGGGACCCCCGAGGCAAAACCCACGCGATCTTCACGGCCCTCCACACCACATACCACGCATAGTTCACACACCTGTGTCTAACAACAATAAGGCTTAACCATAAAACCAACATATTAGTCAAAGGAGACTCCATTGTAAGACACACAAATGTGATTCTCACCAGGCTGGATGAGGAGTAAGTCATGGTTAGTTGTCTGTCAGGGGCCAGAATCCACCATATCACACATGCACTCAAGTCTCCCAATGGCAGGTACTGTTATGACTCTGTCATAGTCCATGTTGGTGTGAATGACTTGAGACGTACCTCCCTGGAGTACGTGAAGAAACATGATTGAGCTTACTGAATATGTGTCCCAGGTAGGTATGTTCCTAGCCTTAAGCAACATTCTCCCGTCACCCAGAATTGATGCCTCAATACAAACAGAAAATGATTGACTTTAACAATTGGCTTAGTTTCTGGTGTCATTCCATGGGTGATCCAGTAACTGACAGCCTGGGAAGATATAATCGACAGACCACAATGTGTTGCCAGAGATGGCCTACATCTGTCTCACTTGGGCTTCATGCTTTTGGCAAAAGCACTTGCCTCCCACATAGTGCCTTTTTTTTAGAAACCATGATGAGGTTAAAACTACCAACATAAAAATTTCAACAAAACCCAAATTAAAGGTCATACTGCTAAACACTAGGAGTCTAAACATGAAACTGCACTCATTGCAAGCATTCTTAACCTTGGAAAATGCTGACATCTGCGCAGTCACAGAAACCTGGTTCAAAGCTGCAGAGAACATCCCAGCCATACCTGGTTACTCATCCTGTCATACATTGAGACCCCAAACTGTGGGTAGTAAAGCCAAAGGAGGTGGAGTTTCAATATATATGAAGACATGCACACCTCCAGGCTGGTCAAACAGTATGGCCCACAGGAAACACTCCGGGTGCAGTTAACAATTGACTAAACTCCTGTACAAATCATAGCTATCTACAGGCCCCCAAATCTGACTCAAGATGCCCAAACTGCCTATCTAGGCCTCTTTGAATGTATCAAGATTCAACTGGTTTACCCTGATCCTGAGTGACTTTACCCAAACATAGACTGGAAGAACCCACATGCCAGAACAAATGCCCAGAGGTTCCTTGATTTTGTCAAGCCAAATGCTTTGGAACAGCTAGTTGATGCCCCAACAAGAGGTGATAATATCTTGGACTTGCTATTAACTAGCATGAGTAACCACTGCAGCATCCCTCCAGTATCCTATTCCCTTGTAAGATCAGAGCATAAAGCGGTCATGTTTGAAGTCACCATCTCCCCTGACCTCCCCCCCTTCTCTAGCTAGGGTCAAACAAAAAAACATCTCCAAAGCTGAATACAGCCTCCTGAGGGATGGTATAAACAGCTTCATAGACCCCTCCCCCTGTCTAGGAACTGGCACCAGTTTCCAAAACTATACCAAATTACTATATGAGCACCTATATAGGTGCATGGAGTCAGGAATACCCTACAGGACTAACTCATCCTCTGCAAGGAAGAGTTAACCTGCCTGATGGACATCTGCAATAAATAAATTCTATAACAAAAGAAAAAAATTGCTATCCAGGACCAAGAAGGGGTAGGTGCCCAATTGGAAGCAATCTTTCCTTAGCCTGAACAAGCAAATAAGAGCACTAGTGAAATCTTCCAAAACAAACTTGGAGTCCAAATTGGCCACATTTGCTAGAGACAATCATAAGGCCTTCTTCACATATGTCCATAATCTCAAAGGTAGCATCCAGATCTGTTCAGAACAGGTGGTCAAGGACACCACCTATACAAATGCCGTAGATATAGCAAACTTGCTGGTTGACAGTCATTGAAAATTTCACCCCTCTGTCCCCCCATCAGTAAATCAGGACATTCCCTGTACCTGCCCCCCTTCCCTTTATATCTAGGGATCAGGTCATCATTGTTCTCTCAAAGGCAAAAAAATACAGCCTCCATGAGACCTGATAACATCCCAGGCTGCATCCTACATGAACTTGGGCAGGAACTTCTAGCACCATTAGGTGCCCTATTCAACCAAAGCCTCAGTACTGGCTTTGTCCCAGCTGAGTGGAGGACAACTCTACCAGAGAAGGTCTTTCACTTATTCCCCTATCCCATTCTCTTTGCCAGTACTCTGATATCAATCCCTGGTAGGCAGGGCAGTCTCTAGCTGCAGTCCAAATATCTTCTTGGCTTCTTCCAGTTCTGTTAATTTTCCCTTTCATAGATATTTGCTGCCAATACCTTGGTTCCTTCATCAGTTTTCTGAGTAAATTCCAGCCCCCTGCTTGCCTATTTCCTGTACCCCTAATTGCAGTAATACCTATCAGCAACATCTTCTTTCTCCATTCCCATGTTGGCTTAGTTCGTCGGATACTTTCTGCTACTGTATGAATAATAATCTGATCACCATATCCCACTTAACCCTTGCCCTTTGCTTTTCTCAGATAAAATCCTTCAACTGTTTATTAATTACTGTCAACATCTCCTCCTTTGGTTGATAACAATATGCCTGGCATGTATAAAACTAAAGTGACTAAAACATTTTCACTGCTTGTATTTTGCTGTCTGTATCCTTCCACTTTCTCAGTTTTTGTATTGCCTTTTGTTTTGTCTCTTCCCACATATCCTTAGCTGCCAAAACAGAATATTTTTTTAATCCATGCTCTTAAACCCTTCATTTTTTTGTGCCCCAATAAATGAGTATTGCTGAACCAGTTCATGTGTAGGTACATACTTTACAGTTATAGCCTTTATTTTATCTTCTTTTGTTTTATATTATCTGTTGAATAAATACCCTGTGAGGTAGTGCCACCTGTCACTAGTTCAGGTATATGGCCAGGATCAAGGGGTTGATGTTTTAAATGTAACCAGAGGGACCATGTAGCATTCAACTGTTCACTGAAGCAAGGTGGGGAACAAAAGGTGAAGGAGCTAGCAAGTCAGAATAACAGCATGCCCAGTGGTAAGTTCCCTAGGGACAACAGGGGTACCAAACTATCACCAGAGTTTGTGTTCTATCTTAGTGGATGGAAATCAGGCCACTGCTAAGAGAGTGACCGCCCCTGACAGTAACCATTGTGAAGTCTGCAGTGGTTAAAGAGGTTAAGTACTTGCTTGGGCAGTCCACTCCAGTCAGAGTTTTAGGAGGGTCCTCTTTCCAAACACCTTTGGCCAGGGTTCACCTTGACTAGGAGGTTGGAAAAGGAAGCAAGTAGGTAGCTGTGTTTGAGTATATCCCTGCATATGTCTTGATAGGGAATGATTTTGATAATGCAGTACCTTGTGTGCATGAAGTTACATGCAGTCAGGCTTGAAGACAGGCACGTGACTCTGGTAGCCTGGTGGAGACCCAGACAGACAACACACTTGAAGCTGGGTTTAGTGATGCATCAGTTTCAGGGAGAGAGCTACCCTGTAGCAGTGAGCCTGAAAGTGAGCCACAGCTGCTGGTAGGTACTGATGTTCCATTGGCCAAGATGACTGCAAGGACAGAGGTGAGTGGTGCTACCCAGGCTGACAGTGAGGCACCTCTGTTATATACCAGGCTTCCTGTGGAAAGGGAGCTGGGAAGGGTCACAAAGGTAGAGTTGAAACAGGCTTCCCTTTTGGACCCTACTTTACTAGGCTTGAGGGAGGTAGCTAATGAGGCACCTGATTCTTAAGGGAAAGGATAGTCTGTACACTGGAACACAGCGTTGCTGTATAGAGTGGACCCCTGAGGGAGGGCTAGAGGATGCAGTAATAGACCAGTTGGCAGTGCCCAGAGCCTACTGTCTGACACCTCTAGCCATAGCCCATGGGATTCCTTTTGCAGATCATATGGGCATAAAGCGTACTAAGAGACGTATTATGCAGAGCTTTTATTGGCCTGAGATTGCAAGGGATGTAATAAGATACTGCAGGACCTGTGAGCAGTGCCAAAAGGTAGTCAAGGCAGAAGACAAGGTCAAAGATCCTTTGATGCCTTTACTTGTGATTGAAGAGCCATTTCAGGGGGTAGCGATGAATATTGAGTAGCCCAAGTTCCACAGTGAAGAAGTATGTCCTGGTAGTAGTAGATTATGCTACTAGATACCCTGAGGTGTGGTTTTGTCCTCCATCGAGTCAGAGAAGGTGGCAAATGCTTTGTTAGAGATTTTAAGCAGGGTAGGTTTCCCAAGAGAAATACTGATGGACAGTGGTGCCAATTTTATGTCAGACCTGCTGGCTTGTCTGTGGAAGCACTGCGGGTTGAAGAAGCCCCTAAAGACCACCCCCAGATAAATGGTCTTGTGGAGAGGTTAAACTCTACACTAAAGACCATGCTACAAGCATTTGCAGACCAGTTTGAGAGAGTGGGACAAATATATTTGCCCCATTTGCTGTTTGCATGCAGAGAGGTACCCAGGGAATCCACAGATCTGAAGTAGTTATTTCATTTGTTCAGCATCCTGTGGGTATCTGATCCGATCTCTGATCTGAGCCGGCAGCTTTACTAGCTAAAAGATCCGAACTCCTAGCTCCCCCCCTTACCCATAATCCCTTGCTACATACTCCCTTTCCCCAGCTCTCGTTTGCCGCGGCTGAGGGAAGCTTCAAGTGAAGAGCTCCTAGGCGTGGGTGAGAACTTTCTGGTTTTAAAAAAAATGTAAAAAGTTAGACTCGAATACTTTTCGTTGTGTGTGTATTAGCACCCTAGTCGTCATGTAGTATTATTAGTTTAAACATCTTGTGGTAATTTTTTGTCTTAATTTTTATTTCCCTCCCTTAAGTGTGTTCTGTATTATGGCTGAAGGGCCCAAAGCCATATTCTCCAAGTGCACTGAGTGTGGCCATAAGCTTTCCCCAGCTGATGGCCACACTCAGTGCGTTCTTTGTCTGGGGGTGGCCCATTTGTCCACCAGCTGCCAAATTTGTGCAGCTTTTAACCCCCGGGCCACCAGGGATAGGAGGAACAAGTTAATCCTGGCGGGATTATTACCTCAGGATTTTTCTTCCTCCTCTCCATCTAAAGCACAGGCCGCGACTGTGGCCCCCGGGCCTTTGGAACCCCCTACCCTGTCTGGGACTCAACCTCCCTCAGATTCTCAGGGTCAGGGGGACTCTTCTTCCTCTAAAGAGAAGAGGCATAAAGAGAAGCATAAGAGTCACAAGAGGTGGGCCGAGACTCATCCCTCGGCCCCGCCATCTAAAGTTACGAGTCCCTCCACGAGGGCCTCTGGATCCTCTCACTCTCTGCTCCATTCGCCTTGTTTCTCGCTGGAGCCGGAGGAGGAGTACCGGTCTCCATCGAGGTCTTTGAGGCGGCCCTCCCGGCCCGCCTTGACAACCTCTTCTAGATCAACAAGGAGCCTGACCGCGGACATGGATCGGATGATGCATCTATTTTTGCAGACTGAAATGCAGATGGGGGTGCTCCTGCCTCCACTCCCTCCGGGGGGGAGAGCAGCCCTTTCTTTACCCCGATAGCCCCTTCTCTGACCCAGTTTGGGGTCTCGGAGTCGTCGGATCAGGGCCATTTCGGAACCGGGGAGTTGTCGGCGCTGACAGCACCGGTTACTTTGACGCCGCCGTTGCCCTGGAGCTTGTCGGATCCTAGCTCTCGGGGCTGAGAGCTGAGCATCAGATCCGTGGGGTAGGTGTGTCTTCAGCTCCATTCTGGTCAGAGCACACTTCCCTCTCGGGTCTGACCGCTTCGGCTCCGACGCCAATCCCTACCTCAGAGCCGAGGGGGCTGCTTTCGGAGCCTGGGGAAAGCGGTTCGCCTTCGGCGTTCGAGGTAGTGGAGAGGGTTCTGTCAAGGCCTTCCAGATCCCCGGTCCTCCCCGACGCATTTGGGTCTATCCTCCATCATCTGGCCATTGGGACAGCCTGCACTAACACTCCAGTTAGTTCCCTTAGAGGAACAGGACCCCGTGGGCGAGCCCTGCTCTGGTAGCCCCACTGAGGAGGTCCCTCGCAAACCGAAGTGTAAAAGGAGGCACCTGGACTCCTCTGAGTCCCTCAGGGAAGACACAGATTTGGATGAAGGGGAAGGTTCCCCAAGATCACCCCCTGAGGATGTCTCCAGACATCATGGAAATGTTGCGAATTAGAGGAGGGTGGTCTGCCCAAAAACCATCCTCAGACGAGTCTGTGTTTCTGGAGGTGTTTGAGGCAGGCGTGTCTAGCTCCTGGGTGTCGCCTCTGGCGTGGAAGGAACCGGACACCGTGGAGCCAATTCCAAGAAGGCTAGATAAAGTTCTTAGCTCTCCCTTGGATAGGCAGGCTTGGTCTAAGGGTTCACCAGTGGATGCCATGTTGGTGGCGGCCGCCACGAAGAAGGAACTCACACAGGAGAGTTCCTCTGTCCATCCTCCGGATAAGGAATCTAGGACGTTGGACCGTATTGGAAAGCGGATGTTTGCTTCAGCCACCTTCTCTATAAGGGCGCTGGACTACATGGCGCACGTCATCAGACTCCAGCGAGACTTAATAAAGGAATACGCTGGAGCTCCCCCGGAGTCCATGACTGCCAAGGATAAGAGGACTTTCTCGACTCGCATGGCCACTCTGAAATCTATTTCTAACACTTCTATGCGGCTACTCTCCCATGCCACGGATGGAGCCGCTAGAGCTAGCGGAGCAGGGGTCGCCTTGCGGTGTCACGCCTGGCTCCGCCTTTGTGATTTTGCGGAACCCTTCAAGGCGTCCTTCGCGAATGCACCCTTTGATGGCTCTTCGCTCTTTGGCAAGACCGCCTGCGGACGCTGGTCCAAAGCGAAAAGGACGGGAAGACACTGTCTGCTGTCTGAGTCCACTTCTCTAATCCCCAATGATCCTTCTCTAGGAATTGGAGGGGACAAAAGAAGATGTGGTTCCGAAAGTCTCAGCAGTCCTGTCCAGCTTCGGATCCTTCGTTCTTCAGAGGCAGAGGAGGACAAGGTGGACGCTGGCCCAGAGGCAGAGGGGGGGGGGGCGCATAATTTTGGGTCTAGAGAACTGTTCTCTGACAGGCCCGTGCAACAGCCCTGAGGGCTTACCTGGCTGTCCCTCTCTGGAGGCAGTCGGGGGGGGGGGCGTCTGTCGGAGCGCCTCCAAAATTGGGAGTCCATTACGACGTATCGTTGGATGCTCCGACTCATATCCAGAGGTTACACCATTCCCTTTCTAAGTCTTCCCCCTCCTACGAAGTGCCTCCATGATGTCCCACCCGATCAAAGGGAGGCGGCAGCTTCGGAGGTTTCGAAGCTGCTAGAAAAAAGAGCCATCCAGCACATCACCTCAGACCAGCTCGGCTTGGGCAATTACTCCAGGTTCTTTTTAGTGCCAAAAAAGACGGGGGACTTGAGACCAATTCTAGACCTTTCTTCCCTGAACCTGTTCATTCCCAAAGAAAAGTTCTGGATGGTCACTCTGCAATCAATTCTCCCCCTTCTTCGGGAGAACGACTGGATGTACTCCATAGACCTCCAGGATGCGTACTACCATATTCTTATGGGCAGACAATCCAGGAGGTTTCTCCGCTTTTGGCTGGGAGCCAGTTATCAGTTCAGGGTTCTTCCGTTTGGCCTCACCACAGCCCCCAGGATGTTCACCAAGGTCATGGCAGTTGTTGCAGCCCACCTGAGACTCCAGGGCATTCAGATCTTTCCGTACCTGGACGACTGGCTCCTCACTGCCTCCAACAGGCATCAGCTTTGTTCTGCCAGAGACTATTCTTTCACACTCGCCCAGCATCTGGGCATTTCAATAAACCTCCAGAAATCCTTCCTTCGTCCTGTACTGGTTCTGGAATTCATAGGAGCCAAAATAGATACTCGCCTCTCTCAGGCCTTCTTAACATCGAGACAGATTGAGCAGTTTGTCATGTCATGTTATGGCACTTCTTCAGTCCCCAGCCCCATCGGCAGAATTAGTCCTGAAAGCGCTGGGCTCTATGGCGGCAGCAATCAGTCTTTCCCTGCACGCACGTCTGCGAATGAGAATTCTTCAATGGACCTTTCAAGTCCAATGGTCTCTGTTGCTACACCCCCTAGACGCTCCTATTCTCCTGAGCAAGGTTTGCAGGGACTCCCTCCTCTGGTGGCTTTGCTCACGGGAGCTGCGGGAAGGGAGACCCTTCGTGATGCCTCATCCCCAAGCCACGTTGACCATGGACGCTTCTCGCCTCCGGTGGGGGGGGGCATGCTATGGGCAGATCCGTCCAATGCACATGGACTCCCTTGCAGACCGCTCTGCATAGCAGTGTCCTAGAGATGAGGGTGGTGCTTCTAGCGTTGCAAGCTCTTCATGACCTTCTTCCCTTGGGGACTATTGCAATACAGACAGACAACATGGCGGTAGTCTGGTACATAAACAAACAGGGAAGAACCAGATCTTATCCCCTTTGTCAGGAAGCCATGAGAGTTTGGGAATGGGCGATATCCACCAACCGTTTTCTGATAGCAACGCACATTCTGGGACAGTCCAACATTCTTGCGGACAAGCTGAGTCGCTTGATCCTCACACCTTACGAGTGGTCTCTGAACCCGTCTGTAACGAAACAGATTTTCCTGAAGTGGGGTCTACCTTGCTGTGATCTTTTTGCTTCTCCGTCAAACACAAAGTGCAGAGAGTTTTTCGCTCTAATTCCCCCACCAGGGGAGAGCCCCAGAGACGCTCTGGTTCATGCTTGGCCACCCGGTCTCCTCTATGCTTACCCCCTCTTCCTCTCATGATGAAGTACCTACAGAAAGGTTGGGGAGCAAAGTTATCCTCATAGCCCCATTCTGGCCTTGCCAGATCTGGTTCCCTTATCTGCGATCTCACAGTGTAGTTCCTCCTTGGATCTTGGATCCCATCCCAGATCTGATTTCGCATCCTGTGGGATTGCAACCCCCAAACCTGGAAAACCTCAAGCTTGCGGCTTGGTTGATCCAGTTCCACTGATGGCAAGGACTCCCGGTATCTCCTCACCAGTGAAAGACATTCTGGTAGCAGCGCACAAGCCTACTACCAGAAAAATTTACAGTAGTAAGTGGAAGCGTTTTTCTATCCAGGCTACAGACAAGGGTTTGGATCCCTTTACCATCCCTATCCCAACTGTTCTTGAATTCTTGTCACATATTTTTCATCAAGGAGCCAGTGCATCTACAGTTAAAGTACAGTTGGCAGCCATCTCTCATTTTCACATAGGAGATGGGCTGGGATAGTTAGCTTCAGCTAAAATATGCAAAACGTTTTTGAAAGGAATTTTTCTGCTGAAGCCACCAGTTAAGACTGCGGTTCCACCATAGGACCTGACATTGGTTCTGCAGGCATTAACGAGTCCGCCCTTCAAACCGGCCGCCTCGGTTCAATTAAAATTTTTATCCTGGAAAACAGCCTTTCAGATCGCTATTACGTCAGCCAGGAGGGTCTCAGAACTTCAAGCGCTTTGCATGAGACCCCCTTATCTAATTTTTCATAAGGATAGAGTGTCTCTCAGGACTAACCCCTCCTTTCTGCCCACAGTGGCCTCTGAATCAAATATTAATCAGTCAATTAATTTACCAGTATTTTTTCCCAAATTCCAGAATAAACAGGAATATAAATTACACAAATTGGACGTACATAGACTACTGCGCTTTTACTTGGACAGGACGAAGGCTACTCTCAGGTCTGATCAATTGTTTGTGTCCTTTGCCAAACCTTCTTTAGGAAAGGCTATTACCAAAGTTACTTTAGCAAACTGGATTTCGCAATGCATCATCCATGCTTGCTTAGCCTCAGGGAAACCTGCTCCTTCCGGAGTCCATGCCCATTCAACTTGTTCCATAGCTACTTCTGCAGCGTTTTGATCCAGAGTTCCTCTGGATGATATATGTTCAGCAGCTACTTGGTCCTCTTCTCATACATTCATTTCTCATTATAAGTTGGATATGATATCCAGGAGTAGGGCTTCCTTTGGCTCCGCGGTGCTCCGGAATATCCTTCCTTGAGGACCTCCCATGGTTTTTATTAGGTAGCTGGGGATTCTGTCCCACAGGTTGCAGAACAAATTAAGTAACTACTTCAGATAAAGAAGTTATGTACTCACCATAATGTTCCATCTGAGTAGGTACTTTATTTGTCTGCAACCAACCTCCCCCTCCATGCCCCCCTATCCAGTATCGTGCTTCCTGACTATGAATGACGTTGGTTAATGCAGTTAGGCAGTAGGTTATGGTACTTGGTCGAGAGTCTTGGTTGCTAGTTTAGGCAAACTCTATCTGGGGAAAGGGAGTATGTAGCAGGGGATTGTGGGTAAGGGGAGGAGCTAGGAGCTCGGATCTTTTAGCTAGTAAAGCTGCCTGCTCGAATCCGAGATTAGATCCAATACCCACAGGTTGCAGACAAATGAAGTACCTACTCAGATGGAATGTTATGGTGAGTACATAACAACTTTGTTTTTCACCCTTTGAGTTGCTGTATGGGCGGGGGCCTTTAGATTTGATTTGCTATGAGAGGGAGGGTGTGTGAGAATCCCACAAGGAGTCTGTTGTGCTATATGTCCTAAACCTAAGGACAAATGCTTAGGGAACTTATGGGACTGGCCCAGGAGAACCTGGCAGGAGTCCAACATCAGAAAAAAGTCTGGTAAGACAGAAATGCTCAAGCCTGAGAGTATGCTGTTGGACAGAAGGTTATGGTGCTCATTCTTGTCAGACACAGTAAGCTACATGCATTCTGAAAGCTTAAATGGGCTTTGGGAGGACCCCCTGTGTTGGCCAGTCCAGATTACAGCAAAGAATTTGTTGTGCAGGTGGGGGCTGTACTCAGCCTGGTTTCCTCAGGAGGAGAAGAGCACCCACTTGTATATCTCAGCCATAGACTCCAACCCAGGGAGGAAAGTTATGCAGCTGTGGAAAGAATGTCTAGTTATAGTATAGGCACTGCAGAAACTTCAGCCCCATCTGTATGAAAGGAAATTCACTGTGGTTACAGACCACAATCCTTTAACATGGCTATATCATGCCAACCAGTTCAATCCCAAGCTATTAATGTTGAGCCTAGAGTTGCAGGCATATGACATGACAGTGCAGTATCATACTAGGGTCAGCAATGCCAATGCAGATGGACTCCCAAGACATGGTACAAGTTAGTGTTCCCAGACAGGCCCCTTTCTCTCAAGTAACATTTTTCCAGGGTCACTTGAAAAACTAGCTTGTGTCTTCAAAGGGGGGGGGGGGTGATGATATGAGGTAGTGCAATCAGTGCCAGGGAGAGTGGGGCAGTGCATGTGTAATGTATGCCAACATAGCTAGCTGGAGTTCTCTAAAGAATTTTGCATCATTTGACTATCACATTGATTTATACAGATGCTTGTGTAAAAATGTATTTGTAATGTTGCTTGTGTTAAAAATGCATTAACAGTGGACAGATGTACATATGTATGTGAGTATTATAACTGATTAAATGTATATGTTTTAACAGAGAAATATGGCAGGGAAGAGGTTAATCTCAGTCCAGCTAATTTTGAAAAAATAGGTTGAAAATTAAATGTTTTCGTTTAGGCCATGATGATTTTATCTTGCAGGTCTGATTACAGCCAGAGACCACATTTTCTGGGAAAACCAGGAGTAGGAATCTTACTGTATTGTCCTTAGGGGTGAACTAATTGCTTTCCTGGAGGGGGATAGACGTTTTTAAAATTGTTTTATAGATTTCAGATGCTGCAACAGATCTTTTTTTCCAAACACCTTTATTGAATTATTACTTTTGACACAGGCAACTTGCATTCGTATAAAAGTAATCAAACTATATTAACATAAATATTATACTTCACATATATAAGCCACCAGGTCTGAATGGGATGATCAGCATTAAACCGGTCCTCAAGCTTAGGAGGGCTAGGTTATAACTCTCACACTTGACCCCCTTCATACCACAGCATCCCCACACAGCATATTAAATTATTGAACATCCACGGTTATAGGATTCCGACTAATAAATCAAATTCTACAAGAAATGTTATATGGATGGGCATTAAAAATATCTCACGCATATTTTATTGCATGTTTTTATCAGTGTAAAGTAATAAGGGAAAAAAAAAAAAAAAAAATTTTTTAACAATTCACTGACAATCTAAACACATCTTTAAGCATATTCTTTAACAATCTACAACCCCAATCAGACTTCAGACTTTTATGTTCTGAAACCTAGGAAACTGGCATTTTAAAATGTTTTTTATGGTTAGTCATTTTTATTTAAGTGCATATGTTATTGCAAACATTTCATTTTTTGAGTTGATATAATGACTAACTTTTTTAACACCCAACTCTAAAGCACCACACCTTAGTACTAGATTTACTAATTAATTAATTGTATAATTGCCAGGCTATTTAATGGAGGTTACTGCACACTGCAATTTGTTTTCACTTGATAAAGCTCAGGATTGCCTGAGCGAAAGCGCTTGTGTGATTTTATCTGTGACTTTTGGAATACTTCAGAAATAAAAATACAGCCTTGTGGACTTTAGCAGAGTTCCGGTTCCTTTCTTCAAGGTCGTGGATTATTCTTTGCTTGTCTTTGGTTTTTTGTGCATTACTTCACTTCACATATATTGCTATACATCATATAGCCTAAGCAATATTACATAAATTATTTGATTCCTTTTTATTAAACCATCACATACTACATAGGCAATCTTATATAAATGGAAACAAACCACACCAACACAATCGTAGTCGCAAGCATTTTACATCACAAACTGTACTGACACAGTCCCAGTTGCAAACATTATACATCACCTATCTACCCAATCTTTCTCACTCAAACATTACACTGCTCATTTAAGTTCTGCCACCTTTTAGACTTCATTCCTCTATGTATTGTTCCCACAATTCCCATTTTTTCCTATGTAGTTTGCTCCTACCATTTTCTCACAATCTAATTTCCAGTTGTTTTATTTCTGTTACTATATTCAGTACTTCCAATATAATTGGTTTAGATTTTGATTTCCATTTTATAGTAATTGCTTTTTTGGCAGCCACCATGGTTAGACACAGCAAGGCCTTACCGTGTCTAAGCAATTTCAATTTTGTATCATAGCTCAGAAAAATCATGTCCCTCATCAGACCAATCTGCCTACCCAGCATCTCCAGCAGTGCATCCCGGAGGGAATCCTTGAAGTCCTCCAACTCACCGCACCCCAGAAAATAGGTTCCCAATTATCTCTTTCTTCCCCATTCACACCTTCAACATTTACTATCTTAGCAAAGCTCTGGGTCTGTATTGTACCATAGTCAGGTGACCAGATGTGATGTCATTCTATAACCACCACTGAAATGATTTTTTAGATATTAGTGAGAGATACAATGGAACTCTCATATCAGCACTTTGTTTTGCAGAACCTGGTAGGAAAGATCTCTTACAGATCTCGCACAACCACACACCTCATTTTGCCTTGCTGTTGTAAGTAACTTATCTGGGGAACAGTAAGTCGGTCAGGAAAATATAGTGAGATTAGTTCAGTATTGTTTTTCTGCATCTGTGTGAATCTATGCAGTTACTTTTTGCATCTCCTGTGCTTGAAACTCTGGTGTTTATTGTAACTAGATGTTCAGTATTTTCATGTTTTCTATTTTAGTATTTATTATTCAATATTTCTATACCTTTCATTGTGGCTGGTCTCTTAGAGAATATTTTTCATATCTTAAGAGTAGTTATGCTTATTTTGTTGACACTGTGGCCACTCCTGAAAGCCTTGCCGCATTGGTCAAACTCTACCATTTGTTAGTATTCATTTTACTGAGCATAATTGGATACCCTTGTAAGAGCCTTAGAGTAGCTGACTGGTGGCAGCGTAATTATGTTTTAGTCTGGGAAGAGGGGGCACAGTTGGTAAGTCTGCGTCGTCCTTTCCCAGGTGTGTGCATGCGAGCTACTTTGAACAGGGACACAGAGCTCCAAAGTGGTCAGTGTGGAGTCATGTTTGGGGCTTGGAGGGAGAGATAGTCCAGCCCCAAATCTGGAGTATGCTCCCTGTGTGCCCTTAAGTGCAGTTGTGCTTGATGCAGAGATCTGCATCTGAAAATACTGTGTGTATCCATTTTTGTTCCTAGTGGTTGTCCCCTCACTGGTATTAGTGTTGAGGATTGAGACTTCTTAATTACTGGCCCGGAGTAGGGACCGTCACATCCCCGAAAGACTTGAAACTGTCCCAAGATGCTTCACAGCACCGAGCTGTCCTCTTCTGGTTTTATCGGTTACAAAATATCAATTACAAATGAAGCCAATTTTTCTTTATTACCATACCAATTATATCTTTGGAATTCTGAGTCTGCTTTTGCCAGTGGCTCTTAATGTAAAGCAAATAACAATTTTCACCTTCAATCCCTCATATGTCCTCATGCTTTTTGCTGACAACCTGCAGCGTTTTCCCAAGTCAGTTTTTTCTCTCCACCTTTTCTAGCTGAATTTTCATTCAGGCTTTCCGAGTTTCTTCTTTACTAGAATCCAGGCATTGTACTTAACTAGCCAGTAACTGAATTTACTAAATCTGGCAGAGTTATTAGCTTCTGTCTGTCTCTATTTCTTTTTTCATACTGGGAAAATTGAAATGAGGCTGTTGATAAGCATGCAGCTGTTTTGGAAGTCAAACTCTAGATGTCTTGGGGGTGGAAGATGAGAAAAAACATTTTCATTTTATAACTTTTTAAATGTGAATTTTGACTAAGCAGTCTGTTGTACAACATAGAAATTCTTCTGTAAACGGTGGGTACAAGACTTGTATTAGTCCCTGTAGAACAGCAGTATGCATAATAAAACAGGATTTTTGAACACTGGTAGTATGAGAGAGATTCTGCAGATACCAGTAATGTCATATTGTCATTCCCCTATCATCATTTAGTATCAAGTCATGAGTAAGTTTTAAAGACAGTGCAGAAATAACTAGGTTGTCCTTTGTATTTAAGAAAATTTGGGCCTGTGGTTTTCTCATTGTTATGCTCAATTATCAAGTCGTTGTATCTCTGAGAAATAAGTTTCCCATGTAGCAGTCGGTTAAGTGATTATAAATTTTTATGTGTGGGTAATGAGTAGTGTACCCATGGCTGATTTGATTTGGTCACAGACTAAAAAAATAGCAATGGGTAAACCTTTTACCCAGACCCAAATGTTAGATACTACTTTTATATAATACTATATAAAAAAAGTTTCACTTTTTTAAATAATGTTATTGTATTATAGAACATTATTTGTGTTCTATCTCTTCTTGCTGACCACAGTGTCTGGGGAAAAGTTTTATTATTTTTTTTTAAACAAGCAACATCTTTATTAAATGATCACTTATGAAATAGGCAATCACACATTTATATAAATGAAAATCCATATTGACATTTTCAGTTGTAAAACTTTTATACATCACTTATAAACTATCCAGTCATTGTCAGTCAAACATTACAAATCTCATTCAGTTCCTGCCTTCCCTTAAACCTCATTCTTCCCAAAAATTATTCTGCATGTATTATTCTCAAAATTCAGTCTTTTTCTATGTAATTTGCTCCCACCCTTTTCTAAATGTCACACTTCCAATTGATTTATCTCTGTTACTGTATTCACTACCTCTGGTATAGTTGGTTTAGACTTTGAGTTACATTTTCTAGTAGTTACTTTTTTGGCAGCCACCAGAATTAAACTCGGCAAGGCCTTACTATGGCTAGGCAATTTGCAATTGTGTATCATAGCTCAAAAAATAATTTCCTTATTTACATCAATTTGCTCATCCAGTGTTTCAGTTAGAGTAGTCTGCCATCTTATGACACTCACAAAAATGTTCCTAATTATCTCTCTCTTCCACATCCCACCTCTGACATTTGTAATCTACCTGAGGAAAAGTTCTTTGGAGTCTGCTTGGGTTATAAAAATACATATGCACACATTTCCAAGCAAAGATCCTAACTGTTGCAAATTTGGGAGCCATACATATACCGTCTTATATTATTTCTTTCTGAATTGCTTATCCAGTCTCTCTTCTTAATCCTTTTAACCTCCTCTGATTCCTATAGTTATCATGCAATATTTTATTTGCACTGTGCATTTTTTAATGTTCACTACTCTTTCTGTTTTTATATGTCTGTGAGGCCATTCACATTCAAAGATAATATTGAACGTATCATGATAAATTATTATTCCCACCTGTTATGTATTAACAGCTTTTGATTACATGTCTGGTTTCAGCTTTTGTTACATGCATACACTACTATTTGCCAGGTTGGTCTTTTATACAGTTTGAACCTGTATCATACCTTACAGAATTTTTGTTTTACTGAGAATCCTCAAAACACACACACGTGCACCCAGAACACCCCAAAACCTATTATCTTAATACTAACACCGAAAACTATGCACATCTTCAAATAATGAAGTTTAACCCTCCTAACAGAAGCAATTGTCCCCGACTGATAGCCACATTCACAGGCTTTGAATTAACCTATAGTGAAGGTTATCCATGCTAAGATGCATGATACAGCCTGTGCTTCTACTTCCACTAAGTGCTGTCTGTTTTTGTCTAATCTTTGTTCCTCTCCCAGATGAATAAAAATGCAAATGATTTCAAAAAACTGTCTCTTGGCCATTGAAAGAAAAGTATTCTGTTTTTATTGCCCCTTAGTTTGTCTGCATAGAAATATGAGAACCAGATACAGTTTCATTCCACTACACATATACTCCCTGTAAACATTTGTGTGCTAGAGGGAAACTGCTCAGTATTCATTATATTCACTGTTCTTTTATTTATTTGCTTCCCCATAAAACCTGTTAAATCAAGACAAGTGTCTTAATCTAGTCATTCCCTATGCAAAAAGTATGTGTATATATATATATATATATATATATATATATATATATATATATATATAAAATTTTTCTTATGCTGTTTTGTCCAGGCTTTCTTCTGTCTTAACATTGCAGTGTCTACATTTCTTAAAACTGAACAAGAAGTAGTAAAGAAAGAAAACACTAGAGGTGCGTGTTTTACTTTCCCTATTACACAACAATTCCTGAAAAATCTTTATTTTATAGAATGCATTATATGTTGTGCATTACAAAATTACTGTTAAGAACAATTTTTTTTTTTTTTTTTTTTTTTTTTTTTTTTTTTTATTACAGTTAACACTTTCATCCTTTCCCTCTTCTAAATGTTCTTCTAACTTTAATGACATGAAGTAAGGCATATACTTTGGAGTCCCCTAAAAGTGTAAAAAAAAAAGTCCAGTATTTCCAGGTTTTCTTATTCCACCATACTTCATAAATGTAATTAACATTTTAAACCAAAAACGGAAGGTGCAAAATCACTTGTAACCCAAACAAAGCACCTCGAATACCAGCTTGAGCAGGCACACAGTTTATTGAAGCCGAACAGTTCACACAAATCACACAATTAAATAACGCTGAATGTAGTACAGATATGTTTTCGTCCTGAACTTCATCAGATAGTGAACATCAGTTTAATCAGTCATTTAAATACTCTTAAACCAATTTAAATTAACCAATGATAAAATCCCATTGAAATAAATATTGAAATGCCTTGAGATGTGTGTGAAATCTTTAAAATACACTTGTTTGTTAAAAATAATATTAAACCACATTGATCAATGTTATTAAAAACATAAAAACATTTTGTTAATAGTATTGATACATATTAAAAGATGTTAAAAATATAAAAAAATAAATAAATGTATTAGACATACAGAAATAGTTCCATCTACTGGCCATTATAATTATTGCACTCATTTCTCATAATTTTGCAGATCTCATTTTTAACACAGGGGTAAGGGAGATCATATCATTTAAACCAGGGGGCTTACTGGCTTCCAGAACAATTTGCCAGTATAATTCCCTGTATTCCACCAAGGTCTCCCACATCCCACCCCTAGGATCTATAGGTACAACCTCTAATATGAAAAATTGAAATTCTGCTTCAAAGCATACCTTGGTATGTTTGTATAAGGAATTTGTTTCACATTTAGTTCTAATATCATAAGTATGCTCATAAATTCTCTGTTTGATTTTTCTTTCACTCTTACCCACATAAAAGGCATCACATTTTTTACATAGGGCTAGATAAATTATCCCTTTAGTGCAACAATTAGCAAATGTTTGTAAGGTCAATTTTTTATTTCTAGCTTGTAAATTGACTGAGTCCCCAGTTATAAGATAGGAGCAATAGCTACAGGAGCCACATTTGTATACACCTTTTTTCTTGTTACTGTTTCTACCATTCCAATCTTTCATACCACCTTTTTCAAAAATATCCTTTAAATTGTTACCTTTTCTATAGATATATTTTAAGTCATTGTCAAAAATATGACTTAAATCAGATACCTTGGAAAAGTTTTTCCACTCCTTGTCAATAATTTTCCTTACCATTCCTGATTGACCATCATATGTGGTGATGATACCCGAGGTGTAATTGTCAATTGAACCACCTATATTAACTTTGTGTGCATTCTGATCTTCTATATTTTCAATTTTACCCAAAATAGGAGCAAACCTTTCCTTCCTACCATCCATAACTTCCTTATAAATGTTATCAATAAGTTCCTCTGGATAACCTCTATTTAAAAACATACCCTTCAAAATCTTACATTCATTAATATAAGTAAAAACATCAGAGGTCATCCTGCATAGTCGCACAAATTGTCCCTTAAGGACACTCCTTTTTTGGTGTGGTGGATGTGAACTCGTAAAGTGTAGGTAGGAATTTGAGAGCGTTTATTTTCTAAATATTTTAAAATTAAAACCTTTTTCTGTTTTCACTATATTAACATTGAGATAGTTTAACTGCTCAACAGTAAAATTATGGGTAAATCTCAGAAATTCAGTGGTTCCATTTAAGTATTCCACAAAATTCCTAAATTCATCCTCTGTGTCCTTCCACAGAAAACACAAGTCATCTAGGAATCTGCTATATAACTTCCACTTGTTCTTATAGGTAGAATTTAAAACAAACCTGTTCTCCCAATATGCCATAATAATATTGGCATATGTGGGGGCGCAATGTGCCCCCATAGCTACACCTCTGATTTGCTTAAAATACTCACCCTGAAAAAAGATAAAATTGTTTTTCAACACTATATCCATCAACAATAAGGTGGTTCTAAAATCATTATGTGTTAATTGTTTGAAATCAACTAGCATTTCCTCAAACCATTCTAGGCCTGTGTCATGTGGTATACTTGTAAACAGGTCGATTACATCCAATGTACCAAAACCTTTTGTTTCACCAACAAGTGCATCATTTAGGTTCCTCAAAAATTGCCAGGAGTCCTTTAAAATATAAAGGTTGTCACTTACTAATTTTTTCACTTTCTGGTCAATGAACTTTGCAAGGGGTGCAGTAACTGAACCCTCCGATGAAACTATTACCCTCAAAGGTGGATTATTTAAGTTCTTATGCACCTTCGGTATTCCAAAAATAGAAGGTATTCTAGGTTTTTCCACATGTAGAAATTTGAATGTACTTAAATCAATCAACCCTTCCATTAATAAGTCATTTAATATCACATAAATTTTCTTGTATGCCACATTTATCTCATTAATGGATATTCTAGCATATTTAGTGGAATCATTTAAGATTTCAAACATTTTACCTTCATATGTTATATGGTCCATCAATACAACGCCTCAGCCCTTGTCAGACTTCATAATTCTTATATTTTTGTTTTCACCTAACAACTTAAGTCTCTTGCTCTGGTCCAGTTAAATTAGAATGTACTGTTTGACTATGCAAAGTTTTTCTTAACTCCTGCTCTAGTCCTAATTCAAAGTTTTTGAGCTGAGGGTGTAGTGGGGGGTTAAAAATACTTCTACGAGTTAATTTCTCTTCATTAATGTTAATTTCCTTTCCTTTGAAAAACAGTTCAAGATTTTTCTTTCTGATAAATAATTTGATGTCTATTAACAATTTAAAGATATTGGTTTTCTGTTTTGGAATAAACCCAAAACCTTTGGAAAGTAGGTCAAAAAAAGTTGTAGTTATTTCAATATCTGAGTAGTTAAAAATGTTAAAATCATTGTATGTAAATTTAAAACCATCCTTGTTTAATGTACCTAGTGTTCCCAAACTGGTCGTCTCCTCTCTTGAGCTCCCCAGTTCTGGTTTTGTAGTTTTTTGAATTATAGTTAACAGGCTCCTTGTACATCAGTCTCTCTGACCTTCGTAAAGGAGGGAATGAGGTTTCATAGTCATCTTGCAGTGGCTCCTGTAGCTATTGCTCCTATCTTATAACTGGGGACTCGGTCAATGTACAAGCTAGAAACAAAAAATTGACCTTACAAACATTTGCTAATTGTTGCACTAAAAAGTTATCTAGCCCTATGTAAAAAATGTGATGCCTTTTATGTGGGTAAGAGTGAAAGAAAAATCAAACCGAGAATTTATGAGCATACTTATGATATTAGAACTAAATGTGAAACAAATTCCTTCTACAAGTATGCTTTGAAGCAGAATTTCAATTTTTCATATTAGAGGTTGTACCTATAGATCCTAGGGGTGGGATGTGGGAGACTTTGGTGGAATACAGGGAATTATACTGGCAAATCATTCTGGAAGCCAGTACGCCCCCTGGTTTAAATGATATGATCTCCCTTACCCCTGTGTTAAAAATGAGATCTGCAAAATTGAGAAATGAGTGCAATACAATAAAAATTTATTATGGAAAAAAAAAAGAAATGAGTGCAATAATTATCATGACCAGTAGATGGAACTATTTCTGTATGTCTATTTAATACTACATTTATTTATTTTTTTATATTTCTAACATCTTTTAATATGAAATAATATTATTAACAAAATGTTTTTTATGTTTTAAAAACATTGATTAATGTGGTTTAATATTATTTTCAACAGAACAAGTGTATTTTATAGATTTTACATACATCTCAATGCATTTTAACATATATTTTAATGGGAAATTTTATCATTGGTCAATTCAAATTGGTTTAAGAGTATTTAAGTGATTGATTAAACTGATGTTCACTATTTGATGAAGTTCAGGACGAAAATGTATTTGTACTACATTCAGCGTTATTAAATTGTGTGATTTGTGTGAACTGTTCAGCTTCAATGAACTGTGTGCCTGCTCAAGCTGGTATTCGAGGTGCTTTGTTTTGGGTTATAATTAACATTTTAAGCCCACTTTTATCCATCAATTTCTGAGTTGCTGGTTTTCTTCCTGTTTATCTCCATCTCCTAAATCCAATTGCTGGTTAATTTCTACCATACTTCTGGTTCTTCTAATCAACTCTTGTGCTTCTTTCTCTCAAGGATTTTCCTTTGGAACATTTGAAAAGGTTTCACTGGTGTAGTCTCTGTATGGGCTTTATTAGAAGAATAAGAAGCAGAACCCCCTTCTGTTTGATAGCTCACTGTTTGTTGTAGAAGCTTTTGTATTTCTTTCTTAACATGCTCTGCATCAAATAATGGTTTTTTTTGATACTCCAGGAAAAATATTTTGAGAATAGCTAGATACAGAAGCTTGAGTCTCACACTTGCTTTTCAACATTCCCCTATTGCTGGAATAAATGTACTCCTCTTATGCCATGCGTACAATGAGTAATCATTTTACACAAACACTCTGTCTCCCAATTTTAGTACTTTGTCCTTCCGTCATACTTTTGGCAAAATTGACTCCTCCTGGTCAGATTGCATCTTTACTATTAAAGGACTTGACCACTTTCTCATGGCCAGGTTTGGAGGATACACACAATGTGCCCTTTTAATTAACAGCTCCTGCTGTGAAGTACAAGTCCAGTTGCTTATTTGTGCTTTCATAACATTAGTACAGTCTGTACCTTCCAGTTTCTCTGGTACAGCAGAACCAGAGAAGATCTCATTTTCCGTATGTGCTCTGTCCTCTAATTCTACCATTTTCTGAAACATTTGTTTTTTAGCAGTTTCATGTTCTTCATTTTCACCTCTGATTTTTGCAGTTTTATCAGCTCATCTGAATATCTGTTTTAATATTTTTCCATCCTTTTATTTGAACTGATGTATTCCTTCAATGTTTCATTTATTTTAATCAGCTTTGAGAGCATTTTGATTTATTTTTTTCCTCTAGATTACTAGAAGTCGTGTCTTGCACCAAAACTGGAGCTTGAACTGCTTTTTGCTCAACAGCTGCAGGATTCTTCCCAGCCAGTGTTTTCATGTCACCTTTTTGTTTGCATCCAGGCAATGTACTTACTAGCCAGTTACTGAAATTTGTCCAAAAAAGACAGTCACTGAGTTTGTTTTCACACTGGTAGAGCTGAAATTAAGCTGCTACTTGGCGTGCAGCCATCTTTGAGATCCTGAAAGGCTTTTTGATGTGTTGTATATGCATGCATCTCTGTATGTGCAGACATATGCCTCTTATGTAATGCAGTTGCTGCTGCTTTTTAAGAGAGTTAGAATTGTGCTTCTGTCCAGCTGTGTACATTGGGTGCTTATAGACTGGTAACATTCCAAGTGTGATTTATTGCACACTGTTATATATTTTGGCATGAAGTCTTCATTGCGTCTGGGAGGATGATTTTTTTCAAATATGTTATGCTTAGCAATACAAAAAATAGCAGCTGAAGAGTTTTTTTGTAGTTCATTGATTTCTTTTTGTTTACTTTGGAAATGCACTTTTTCCCACAAGTAAAACTTTATTTACATATGAGTGTGTACAGTCATGGTTTACATAAATGAATATAGGTTAGATACATTATGTGATGAATACAGATGACTATAAAGGAAGAATCACCACTGTAAGCCAATGGTATTGACACATTTTAGAAAAATTTCTCCACGCAGACATTATTGCTGTCTTCTAGTCAATAAGAATAGTACGTTCCAACACAGCTGATTTAAAAACATGTGATTTACAATTTCGTGACACAGTCCAAATGTAATATGCAGACCATCACAAACTTGTTTCCAATTATTTCAACAGTATTAACTGGTCAAACAGTGCAAATTCAAATGTTTACATTTATCTCAAATCCATCGCTTGCATTATTTAAGCGGTCTGGGGAATATACTCAAAATGTAGATGTTTCCAAAATAGGTAGGTTCATTAAAATGGTATCGGTTCTCCATTTTTATGATACTGACTTATGGGGGGGGGGTCAATATTGGTTTTGGATACGCTATCAAACATTTGTTCTTATTAGCCCTTTGAAGAGTTAATGCTTTGTGTTTTCTGTACCAGCACTTGTATTGCATGGGCAATCATATTTGTATTATTTTAAAAATGATGAATGCTGATGACCAAGTAATGCTCCAGGCATTTTTTAAATAGTGTGATAGTGTATGGAACATTTAAATGCAATAGTACGATTAAAGCCATTTACATGGATTTTTATTAATGGCATTGTGCTGGGATGTCATAATTCTATTCAATTTTCAAAATATTCTTGTGGTTTTCTTCTCTTTCTGCAGGTGGCTTGGATATTTGGGATTGCTTCTTTTCGATGTAATGATCTGTCTTAGTGTGTTGTTTGGACTCATTCGCAACTCCAGGACTGTGCTTATTGGGTATGTTTTGATACAAAATTCCAGAATGGTGGTGGCAGATATCTGCTTGACTTATCTAGCCTACCTGATATTTGCATTTCAAAGAAAGTTGGCATTTTTCTTTACAGTATTATATCTGTCCTACTAATGTTTAAATTACTTCATTAGAAAAACATATTTATGCAAGTCTGACTGTGAAAAATTGATTCTTCAGAACCTCCCATTCGTACTGATCCTCCAAAACCACCACTAAAATAAGCACACACACATGCCACTTTTTTCACATTGTGTTTTGTTGCAGCAATTTTTTTGTAAGGCTGGTACCTGCCTGGAATTTCTGTCCCCCTGCAATCCTTCCCCAACGTTCAGCTTTTATTTTGTTTCTGCTTGTATCATTTAGAGCACAGCCGTATTGTTTTTTCAGAACATGTACTTTTTTCCAAATTGGTGTTGACAACTTTGTGTACAGATAGATGATCCATTTTTTTCACTGGTGTTCTCTCCTTAAACATCACAAAGTTTGAGCCCTCCTTCCTTGTCATGCACTGATTCTGAGTGACAGTGCATTGACACTTCTTCTTTCCTTTCAAAATAATTTTACATTCTTTCTAGCCATTTTTAGTTATCAGGGCTGCATGGCATGTCTAGGATTAGATGCCTTCTTAGATACCCCAACAGAAATTGTATTATCCCTTTATCAGCAGACATGATCAAATGATTTTGAATATCCACTGATCTGATGTCTTTTTCACCCATTCGTCAACCTTTGGGTTTTGGATTCAACCTCTGCCACTTCCCAGACTTTGGATCAGTAGCTCAAGCTCCTCTCTTTACCCATAATCCTCTCTCAAGCCATGTATTACCTCTGATGTTGGTTTGACATTTTCAGTGACCAGACATGGTTTGTTCATGTCTCAATTTTCTGGGAGATGTCACTTTTTTCATCTTAAGATTACCCTCTTTTGTCAGGGTCTTCATCTCATTCTCACTTTCCTCCTGTCTCCCCTATAGTTGATGAAAACAAAAAAAATAGTTTACATATAATGGTGGTGGTTGTTCTTTTCTAGGCCTAGCACCTTCCTCTCCCTTTTCTTTCCTGTACTCTTTAGAGTAGTCTTGTTACCATTGTTATTTTCTTACCAATGCCTAATGTCATTGGGAATTTTTGGTACCATTGATAGTATTTTACCTGTTTGTTTCTATAGTTTTCTCTATGTAATTGAAATTTTCAGGGTTGTTTCAGCCTTCCTTGCAGAATGTCAGACAAACTTGTTGGTTTAAAAAAAAAAAGTTCATGTGAACACAAAATACACAGCTTGGATGCCTACTCAGTATGTCTGTATTGGAGCTGCATATCTTAAGGTCAGGTATGAGATTTATTCTGGCTTTAACTACAGTGCCTTGGTTAAATGCAGGAACAAGGTAATTCTCAAGAGATTATTGCTGCCTTCTTCCTCCTCACTGTCTGGAGTGCCCTCCTCCACAACTAAATCAGCAGAAAAATGTCAAGGGGAGAAAGGGGACAAGAGTAAGGAAAAATCAAAAGAAAAGACTAGAGTGAAGAAATGCGCTCCTGTGATCACTCTTCTTGCTGTGCGCCGACTGTGGCTCCACCCCCAAGATATCCAAAGTTTCAGTTCTGTCTCTTTGGGTCTGGTGTTGGCTTCATGCAAGTCTCCATCTTGTAAGTATCCCCAAGTCTGTCTGGAGCAGATTCTATTGACTTCATTCTGTTTTTCTGCAAGAAACTACACTAGAGTTTCTAGACCTCCCTCTTCCTCCTAATTCTTCGGGTGTACCCTGAGTTCACAAATATAATAAAATCAAACCGACCACAGCTGAAGAGTATATAGTTGAAACCAACGTTGTTTAATACACAAAGTGTAAGCACTTTCAGGATCTGTAACTGACCGCTTCTTCAGACTTCTACATTCAAATGAAATAATCATAGCATTTAAAGTATTTCATCAAATCAACAATTAGAGTAAATTAGTCAAGTCTATTAATCAGATTAATTAAGCACTTAAAAACAATAAGTAAATTCTGTCAAAACATTTGAAACCCTAAAAACTAATAAAACAGCAAAGTTGTAAAAAAACATCTAAGCTAATAGCAGTAAATATCTTTCAAAAAGCTTAGTGTTTAAGTGGTTTGGCTTTAAGGAAGGGCTTAAGTGACACTGCACCATTAATCCCTGGTAGTTTATCTACCTGCAGCAGTAAAATCCATTTTTATTCTGCTGCTTCCGTCTTGTTCTTAATGTCACTGCCCCTCATGCTTTGTTCTGTAATTTCTAGCACTAAAAAGTTAAAAACATATCGAGAGCCTTCTGCTTGAACATGCCTTGCTAAGGCACTAGTTTCTTTAACATTATTTATATCTCTTAAATGCTCTAGAATGCTCTTTGAAACTTCTGTTGGTTTTATCAGCATAAAATACATAGCATAATTTGTGTTTTGCAGTCAGCATAGAAGTCAATGTCTATGACAAACTTCTGACTTGGATGTGTGAATGTTGTGTTAGTAAATAAACTTGCATGCCGTGCAGTTCCTGCAGTGAAATGTTCCTGTTCTCTGAGACAGTATATTATTATTTCTGCTAACCAATGGTTTAGAACATAATTGTCTTTTTAAGGATTTTTTATTTTTAAAAGAAAAACACGGTCTCTTGTCGTATAACACCATCCAGTTCTTCAGTAAAATTTTAAATATTCCAGTTCCTCTCAAATATTTGACAAAACGTCTTGATATCACTAGAATAGGAAATAGGAAACCAACTTTGTGTCTGTTTTCATTTTTGTGTATTGTGTATGTCATTTGTACTCTGAGAAAAACTGTTTGCCTCTGTGGTTACGTTCTTAATACATATCAATAATACTTGTTTCTATATCTGCTGCATTGTAGCCTCTATCTATAAATTTATCCTTTAAGGTGGAAACTGCTTGATCCAGCCTATTTTCTGTATTATGCAGTCTACTCATTCTCATAAATTGTCCTTTGACTATATTCTTGGTAACATGTTTGGGATGCATACTAGTTTTATGTAGAATATTTATTCTACTAGGTTTTCTATATAGGCTGGTAACTAATTGTGCAGATGATTTTTTTAAGAATCATCTCCAGTAAGTTACATATCAAGTTCACTTTGGTATATGTATAGATTTTTTTAATATTTAATAAGTCACGTACCCTTTCAGTGCTCCAGGCATTGGGTATTACTGTATAAAGGGATGTGATATCCATGGTAACAAATATATAGTCACCATTTATCTCTGCCATCTTCTTATGGAGAGAAGTTAGAAACATTTTAGTATCTCTTAAAACAGTATTACAAGTTTCTAACAGGATGCAATTGCTTCTCTACATAGATGGATATTGCTTCTGTGGCCCATTCTCTACTGGAGACTATAGGTTTCATAGGTGGCTCAGGCTTGTTTTTGTGTACCTTTGGTAACCCACAAATCATGGGTATAATCAGATGCTCTACTTGAAAGTATTTAAGTAGTTCCTCAGTGATTTGTTGTGACACAAATAGATCAGAAATATACACAGACACCCATTTAATAATACCTTTTACCTGTGTACTTGAGATGTGTAAGTATGTATCTAAATCATCTAAGAGAAACATAATTTGTTGTATATAGAATTGTTTCTCCATGACTACAACACCCCCCCCCCCCTTGTCCGCAGGTCTAACTTTAATGCTAGACAATGCCTTCAATTGTATTAGGGCTTCATTTTCAGATTTATCTAAGTTTTAAGAACATAGCTGATCTTTTCTCACTAAAAGCACCTCCAATATCTTTTTCACATACTGTTACAAAAGTTTCCACAGTAGGATGAACTTTAGGTACATATAAACTCGTTTTTTTTAAAAGAGTTTCAGGCAAAATACCTGTATCTTTAAACATGGTTTTGAGCATTAGTGTGCGCCCAAACAGTCTCACTTCTTTTAACAGATCAGTCATGACTGTTCTCTGTGCTGGAATAAAGGATAAACCATTATTCAGCAGAGAAATTTGTGCTGAGGAACTACTTAATTACTTCCAAGTAGAGCATCCAATTATACCCATGATTTATGGGTTACCCAAGGTACACAAAAACATGCCTGAGCCACCTATGAGACCTATTGTCTCCAATAGAGGATGGGCCACAGAAGCAATATCCATCTATGTAGAGAAGCAATTGCATCCTGTGTTAGAAACTTGTAATACTGTTTTAGGAGACACCAAGATGTTTCTAACTTCTCTCCATAAGAAGATGGCAGAGATAAATGGTGAATATATATTTGTTAACATGGATGTCACATCCCTTTTTACAGTAATACCTAATGCCTGGGGCATTGAAAGGGTACGTGACATATTAAATACTGTACATATACCAAAGTGAACTTGATATGTAACTTACTGCTGATAATTCTTGAAAACAATGTTTTTGTGTTTAATGATTGCTTTTACCTGCAAAATATTGGCGTAGCGATGGGCACAGCATGTGCCAACAGCTATGCCAACCTAGCTCTAGTCTCATGGGACATGAATTATCTGTTGCGTGGGAATGATTTTGTAGATAGTATCATCCGGTACGTACGATTTGCGGATTATGTCTTCCTTCTGTGGGGAGATACTAGTAATAGACTGGAACTTTTTATTGAATATTTACACTGCGCTACTGATTTTTTAAAATTTACATACAATTTTTCATCTGATACCATTAACTTTCTTGATGTGACAATAAGTAAATCTACACAATTATTTACCAGCCTATATAGAAAACCTAGTAGAGAAAATAGCATTCTACATAAAACTAGTATGCATCCCAAACATGTTACCAAGAATATAGTCAAAGGACAATTTATGAGAATGAGTAGATTGCATAATACAGAAGATGGGCTGGATCAAGCAGTTTCCACCTTAAAGGATGAATTTATAGATAGAGGCTATACAATGCAGCAGATATAGAAACAAGTATTATTGATATGTATGAAGGACATGGTCACAGAGGCAAACCGTTTTTCTCAGAAGTACGAATGACATACACAATAAACAAAATGAAAACCGACACAAAGTTAGGTTTCCTATTTCCTATTCTAGTGATATCAAGATGTTTTGTCAAATATTAGGAAATGGAATATTTTAAATTCTGTTGAAGAACTGGATGGTGTTATAGACAAGAGACCGTGTTTTTCTTTTAAAAATAAAAAATCCTTAAGACAATTATGTTATAAACCATTGGTTAGCAGAAATAATCATATGCTGTCTCAGAGAACAGGAACATTTTCCTGCAGCAGCTGCATGGTATGTAAGTTTATTTACTCATAAAATTACATTCACACATCCAAGTCAGAAGTTTGTCATATACATTGACTTCTATGCTGACTGCAAAACACAACATTGTGTACCTTAGCTTCTGCAAATTATGCTATGTATTTTATGTTGGTAAAACCAACAGAAGTTTCAGAGAGAGCATTCTAGAGCATTTAAGAGATATAAATAATAAAGAAACTAGTGCCCTTAGCATGACATGTTCAAGCAGAAGGCTCTCAACATGTTTTTAACTCTAATGCTAGAAATTATAGAACAAAGCATGAGGGGCGGTGACATTAAGAACAAGATGGAAGCAGCAGAACAAAAATGGATTTTGCTGCTGCAGGCAGATAAACTACCAGGGATTAATGGTGCAGTGTCACTTCAGCCCTTCCTTAAAGCCAAACCACTTAAGCACTAAGCTTTTTGAAAGATATTCATTGCCATTACCTTAGTTGTTTTTTATAACTTTGCTGTTTTATTAGTTTTTAGGGCTTCAAATGTTTTGACAGAATTTATTTACTGTGTTTTTAAGTGCTTAATTAATCTGATTAATAGACTTAACTTATTTACTCTAATTGTTGATTTGATGAGATACTATTTAAATGCTATGATTATTTCATTTGAATGTATAAGTCTGAAGAAGCGGTCACTTACAGATCGTGAAAGCACTTACGTTGTGTATTAACTTTGTTTTCAACTATATACTCTTCAGCTGTGGTGTGTTAAATTTTTTTTTTTTATTATATTTATGAGGCTCTGAGATGTAGACAGAGCGTTTATCCAGTTACAGAACAGTTTATTCTATGTACCAGGAGCTTGTCAGAGGCAGATGTGGGCAGGGTTATATGAACATTTTTTTGACCCAGATTCAGTTGGGAGTTCTTCCAGCTCAGTTTCCCATTGGACCCGTGATGTTTCAGGCCAGCTCAAGAGCTTTACTTCTAGTCTGATCCACCCTTGGACTTCAGAGATTCAGGGTCAGAGAATTCTGGGATTGTCTAGGTCTGATTCGAAGACCTGGCTTTTGTTGACTCCAGTGTCTTCTCTGTTCCAGCTGGTGCCAACTTTGTCGAAACCAGAGGGATTTCGGAACCATAGCTTTATCACTGGATCCAGGGGTAAGGGTTTCGACTCAAAGATTTTTAGAACCGTTCCTTCCCTTCAAGGTCTAGGCCCTAGACAGTTCTGCTGTGACCTATGCATCAAGGCAATGTCATGGTACTGTCTTGGATTTTTCCCAGCAGATGGCTTTGGCTCCTATTGGAGCAGTCTGTTCCAGCTGGTGCCAACTTTGTCGAAACCAGAGGGATTTCGGAACCATAGCTTTATCACTGGATCCAGGGGTAAGGGGTTCGACTCAGATTTTTAGAACCGTTCCTTCCCTTCAAGGTCTAGGCCCTAGACAGTTCTGCTGTGACCTATGCATCAAGGCAATGTCATGGTACTGTCTTGGATTTTTCCCAGCAGATGGCTTTGGCTCCTATTGGAGCAGTCCTGGGCTCTCCATTGGCATGTGCATTCAAGGCAGTGGAGGGAGCTCTCCAGGTGAAAGGAGACAGGACAGCCTAACCCCCCCCCGGCTCCTTCCCCCTGCAGTTGTCTGCCCTGGGTCCCTGAGTCTGCTCATGCTGTCCTATTGGGGTAGCCAGTCCACTGTAGCCTTGACTGTCCTTTTACAGGACTCTCCCACACACTTCCAGGTCCTCTTCAGATCATTCCCATGAGGAAGTTCCGTAAAAGTGTAAGTGCAAGATGAGGTTCATAAATTCCCTACAGGAGTCTTTAACAGACAACGCTGACTTTGATGAAGTGGAGGAGTCACCCAGGCCACCTCTTGATGTCTCATTCAGAGAAATTCTTGAACTTGTGAGTCAGAAAGGTAGTTGGTTTTCTGAAGCATCTTCTCAGGAGGAGTCTAGTGTTTCTTGAGGCTTTTGGAACTGGCTCAGCTACATCCTGGGTGGTGCTCCTAGCAGATGAAATGGTGGACCTCATTTTCCATCTGGCTTGGAAGAATCTGGTTATGACTGCCCATTTCAAAGAAACCAGGCGCATACTTAGGTGCACCTAAGGATAGTGTCTATTGGAGCAGGGGTCCCCCAGCCAATGCCATGGTGGTTGCCACAGCCACCAAGAAGGAACTTGCTGAAGAAAGTCCTCTGCCCATCCCCCTCAACTGAGTCTAGGGCACTGGAGAGATTCAAAAAGCAAATTTCTTCATTATCCTTTGCTGTGTGGTTGTTAAATTACCTGGCACATTTCACAAGGTTTCAGAGGTATCTAATGAAAGAGCTTACCCTATCCCCTATCAAGGTCCCTGTCAACAAAGGATAAGAAGACTGTCTCTTTGCAACTGACTACCCTTCAGATTCTGTCAGATGCCTCTATGCATCTGTTTTCACATACTACAGAAGTTTCTAAAGTTGCAGATTCAGGCATTACCATTAGAAGGCACACCTGGATGCTTCTTTGCGACTTTGTGGATCCCTGTAGGACATCTTTCATCAGTGCACCCTTTGACGGATCTACCTTATTTAAACCTAGTTAGATATGCTCTCTAGGAGTGAACTGGAAGGAAAAACCCTATCAGCCATAGTGATACATTTTTCTGATTCTCAGGTTCCCTTCTCAGTGAACCAGAAAGGAAGTAAAAAGATGTGGTTTCGGAAATTGCAAGGGTTCTCTCAGGACTCCTATGTAGATAGATCCCCCTGCAGCAGAGGGGAGATCACTAATGGTAGACATCACCCACAGGGCAGGGGGGGCCTACAAAACCAAGGCTTTAAAAGGCCTCTTACTTTTCAGTACCCCTGAGTGAGTGTTCCCTGCTGCACTCTGGAAGCAGTTGGGGGGGGGGGGTTATCTCTGCACCCACAAGTCTGGAAATCCATCACCAAAGATGTTTGGGTGCAGAGAATAATGACCAAAGGCTGTTACATTCTTTTTTCCCCTTCTCCCACTAAAAATTCCTGACATATCAGTGCCTCCCTCTCATCAAAGGAAGAAAGTAACCTCATAGGTAAAAAAAAAAAAAAAAGCTGCTAAGAAAGAGTCATCCAAGAGATCCCACCAAGCCAATGAAGATTTGGAACTTATTCAAGATACTTTTTGGTGTCAAAGAAGATGCGGACCTCAGGCCCATATTGGCACTTAAACCAATTTTTGAAACATTCCAAGTTCTGAATGGTCACAGTGTAGTCCATTCTCCCTCTTTTGAGGAAGGAAGATTGGATGTGCTCAGTAGATCTCCAGGATACGTGCTTTCACATAAAAATGGGCAGATGATCCAGGAGATACCTTTGGTGCCAGCGGAAAGACAGTCTGTTTCAAATTGGAGCCTAGTCCTGTGGTCCCACCACAGCCCCCATAGCTGTTCACCAAATGTATGGCAGTGGTTGCAGCTCCCCTGAAGTTGCTGGGATTCTGTGTGTTTCCATATCTTGAAGACTGGATCCTCATGGCTCCCACCAGGCATCGGCTGACACATTCCAGGGACTACTTGCTCCATCTATGTTTACAGTTGAGCATAAGTCAACTGTGACAAGTCTCACATGTTCTTCGTGTTTCACTGTTGCAGTCATAACTGTAGGGTACTCCTGCCAGCAGGCAGCCCGAGGTCGGCCAGAGTATCAAAGTCTGGGTCCGGCGTCGGCTGTTTCAGCCAGAACCCTGACGTCAGAGCGTATGGGTATAAGGCTGACAGCCGACGCCATCTTCTCCAGTCTTTCTTGCCGTGCGGTGCAAAGCAGTTCGCTAGTTGTTGGTTGGCGTTTTCAAGACAACGTGGTGTGATTGTCGTCTGTCCGAAGTTTTCTACTTCTCTTCTCAAAGCTAAGTACCCCGTTGGGGAAACCTTTTTCTTGCTCCTCCGATGTCAGAAAAAGTTAATTGTGTATCGTGTGGAAAACAAATACCTCATAAAGATTTCCACTCTTACTGTCTACCTTGCTTAGGCCCTGACCACGACGTTTCTTGTTGTCGGTTCTGTGCCAGGTTTAATTCTCGCACTATCAAGCGTAGGTACGATTGGGCCTTGAATTACTTCGGTAGACGATTTAATTATAGAATGTCGTCTGAACTGACTACCGGATTACAGAAGAAGCGCAAAGACAAGGACAGGCCTCCGAGGTCCAAACAGGATACGTTGCATCCGGAGCCAGCTTCGGGTTCGGCGGTCGTCAGTGAGGCGCTTTTGCAGCCCCTGTCGTCCGCCACTTCAGAACCGATGGCCGACACAGACTCGCATGGTGAGCCCACTAGGCCTAGTAATTTGTCTGCTGCAGGACCTTCGGACATCGCTCCTTCAGATGGGTCCGGAACCCCTGTGCAGGTACCGGCTTCTGAGGGGGTCTTCAGGCCTTCACACATTACTATCTCCACAAAGACAAAAGCTAAGTCAAAGACTCCTTTTAAACCCAGACTTTCTGCTCAAGCTTCTTCGGATTCAGCCCCTAAGACTCAGAAGCAATTACTTCGGATGGCTGAGGATTTATTAACTATGATAAGGGGCTATCACCCTCCTCCTGAGAAAAGGCCTAGACAGGATATCCCTTATGATTCCTCTGATCAGGCTTCTGTATCTTCTGTTTCTTCCTCTGATCAGGATTACTCCTTCCCTCCTTATGAAGATTCAGATGCAGAGGATTCTGTTCCCTCTGCTCCCCCCCCCCCCCCGAAGATTTCTCTTTTGGGGAAACCTTGCATGAGATGAGGGAGCATTTTCATTGGGAAGGTCAGGATTATTCTGCTTCCAAAAAGAGACTCTGGGAATTCCTTCTCCCTCAGCACAGGCCTTTAGCTATTCCTCCTGTACTTGACATTGTGGATGATGCCTTCTCTGAAGCTAACTTGAATCCTGATTCCATGCCGCCTGCTCCTTCTAAGCCTGATAGATTTTACAGGGTCCCTGATTCTCATCAATTCTTATTCAAGAACCCTTCTGCTGATCCTGAAACTATTTTGCAAGGTTCCAAGGCTGCTAAGGCCGCCTCCTCTAAGAATCCTATCCCCTCTGAGAAGGATTCTCGTGCCTTGGACAGGTGGGGCAAAAAGGTTTATACTTCAGCCACCCTTTCTATTAGAGCTTTAAACTGCCAGTTTCACATGTTTAAGTATCAGCAGTTTCTTTTATCTGTTTTAAAACAAAGGATTTCTGCCTTTCCTGCATGTGCTGAGGACAAGGAATTACAGGATGTGTTGCATGCTACTGAACAAGTCAGCAAACATAGTTTACACTGTGGTTTTGATGCCTTAGAGGCTTCTTGCAGGGCGGCTGCCTCTGGTACTGTTATCAGGAGACATGCCTGGCTTCATGAGCAGAATCTACCTGAACAAGTTAAGGCAAAATTGCTAGATGCCCCTCTTCAGCATGATGTCTTATTTGGGTCTAAGGCTGAGGAGGTTATTAAGAAGATGGAAGAAAAAGCCAAGTCTATGCAGACTGTAAAAGATTTCTTGCAAGTTCAGCCTCCTAGATTTTCTAGAAATTGGCCCTCCAAAAATTGGTCTTTTCCCACCTCTGACAGGCCTCAAAGGGGAAGATATAGACGCTCCAGAGGTAGGGCGCAGGCTCAGGCCTCCTACAGATCTAGACAGTGGACTGCTTCTTCACATAGAAGGACAGATCTCAAACCCAAAGAAAGCAGATTCAATGACTCCCTCTGTTGGGCTTCAGGTCCTCCTTCCCTGGATGCCCCTCTCGGAGGAAAACTTTCTCTTTTTTACCAAAATTGGACTCACATTACCCAGGACAAATGGGTGTTAGACGTGATTTTGAAAGGTTACAGATTCCACTTTCACACTCTGCCAAGGCCTTCAGGCTGGCCAGATCTGCCAAAACATCAGTGGACAGAGGCCTTAAATCAAGTGGACGCCTTATTAGCCTTAAGGGCCATAGAACCTGTTCCACCTCTAGAGGTGGGGAAAGGTTTTTATTCAAGACTTTTTCTGGTCCCAAGAAAACAAAACTCCTGGAGACCTATTCTGGACCTCTCAATCTTAAACACCTTGTTGGAAATTCCAAAATTCAAGATGCTTACACTTCAACTTCTTCCAATGCTCGCACAAGATTCTTGGATGGTAACATTGGGCTTAAAAGAGGCTTACTTACACATCCCCATAAGGCAACATTGCAGAAAGTACCTCAGATTCAAGGCAGGCTCGAGACACTTCCAGTTCTGTGTACTGCCATTTGGCTTATCTACTGCGCCCAGAGTTTTTACCAAATGCCTGGCTCCAGTAGTAGCTTACTGCAGACTTCAGGGGATTCAGATTTACCCCTATCTGGATGACTGTCTAATTCAGGCAGACAGCAAAGACCTTCTACTACAATATCTGCATTTTGTTCAACGTCTTCTCCTACTACTGGGATTCTCAGTGAACATAAAAAAGTCGCATTTGATTCCGTCTCAACAAATGATCTTCTTGGGAGCTCTTTTGGGCACAAGTTTACAGAAAGCCTTCCTCACTCTAGAAAAACATTTACAGCTGGCTTCAGTCTTCAAGACCTTGGCAGCATTAACTCAGCTCACTGCAAGGAAATTCCTGCAGGCTCTGGGCTACATGGCCTCTTGCATCCTGTTGATTCCAAATGTGAGGCTTCACATGAGGAAACTTCAATGGTACCTAAAGAGTGTATGGTCTCAACATTGCCACAGTCTGGATACAATGATTCCACTGATTCCCTGCCTCCAGAAGGAATTCCTTTGGTGGTCCAGGGCGTGTGTTTTGAACGAAGGCAAGCCCTTTCGTCTGCCTCAACCTACTCGGACCATAACCACAGACGCCTCGGATTATGCATGGGGAGCTCATTTTCTAGACAAATGCCAACAGGGTTCTTGGACAAACAAACACCTTCTATGGCACATCAACTTGAAAGAAATGTTAGCAGTCCTAAATGCTCTTCTAGCCTTCCAGACCCCTTTTGAAGCCAGGACCTGTGCTAATTCGAACAGACAACACCACAGTCATGTGGTACATAAACAAGCAAGGGGGCTCTCACTCTTACCCCCTTTGCAGACTTGCCATGACCTTATGGGATACAGCCCTAAAGTTGAATCTGGATCTTCAGGCACAGTTCATTCCAGGAAAACAAAATCTGTTAGCAGACAGCCTAAGCAGAAACATTTTGGATCCTCACGAATGGATGTTGGACCCCAACTTATTCAGCAAGATAACGGCAGTTTGGGGCTGTCCTCAGATTTATTTGCATCTCATCTCAACCATCAGTTGCCTCTCTTTTGCACCAGGTCCTTCCACAAGACGGCTTGGAAAGTGGACGCCCTGTCATTCAGTTGGAGGAATATTTCGGGATATGCCTTCCCTCCACTTCCTCTTCTGCCTCGGGTATTGCTAAAGATAAAGCTAGACAAACCCAGACTGATCATTTTGATAGCTCCGAATTGGCCTCGTCAGTTTTGGTACCCTACTCTACTGCATCTTTCCTTGGTACCTCCTTGGAGTCTTCCTCTGACCCATTCTCTACTGTCCCAGCATCAGGGTCAGGTATTTCACTCTCAAATCAAGACTCTGTCTGGCAGCTTGGCTCATCAAAGGCAATTGATCCCTTCTTCTCTTCCTAAACAAGTTCTGGACGTTCTTTTGGAAGCTAGGCGTCCTACTACAAGGAAATCTTATGCTTCTAAATGGAAAAGATTTTGTATTTGGATGCAGGATCGTGGCTCTGATCCTTTAATACCTGATATCTCATCTATTTTACTTTATCTCTCAGACCTTTTGGTTAAAGGTCTTTCATTTTCTTCCATTAAAATTCATGCTTCTGCTATTTCGGCACATTTCAATTGTGATCCTCCCATTTTTTCCCACCAGTTGGTCAGACAATTTCTGAGAGGAGCTAAGAATTTAAAACCCCCTAGAACTCCTCCTGTCCCTCCTTGGGATCTCAGCTATGTTTTGGAAAAGCTTACTTTGCCTCCTTTTGAGCCTGCTGCCTCTGCGGACATTAAGTTCTTATCCTGGAAGACAGCTATCTTGTTGGCCTTGACTTCTGCCAGAAGGGTGTCTGAACTACAAGCCCTCATGACCGTGGAACCATACCTCATCTTCCATCAGGACAGAGTTTTCTTGAGGTCCAATCCAACATTTATGCCTAAGGTAGTTTCTAGAGTGGCTCTAAATCAGACTATTCACCTTCCTACCTTTTTTCCAAAACCCCAAAATAGGGGGGAAAGGATTTTGCATTCATTAGACGTACACAGGCAGCTACGTTTTTACCTGGACAAAACTAAAAGTTTCAGAAAATCAGATCAATTGCTTATTTCTTTTGCTTCCAGTTCTCTTGGTAAGGCCATTTCTAAGCAAACTATTTCCAAATGGATTGCTCATGAAATAAGATATTGTTACTCTCTTTATGGAAAACAAATTCCAGGTACCGTCAGGACTCATTCTACTAGGGCAGCTGCCACTTCAGCAGCCTTTCTCAGAGGAGTTCCTACCCAAGGACATTCTGGAGGCTGCCACTTGGAGCTCTGTGCATACTTTTTCCAAGCACTATAACCTCCCTTTGTACTCTAAGTCTAGGGCAGGCTTTGCCTCTGCCGTTTTGCAGGGTCTTCTAGCTGCCCCTTCTTCTTCATAACCTCCTCCTGTATTCTCAGCTTTGGGATTCTACCCTACAGTTATGACTGCAACAGTGAAACACGAAGAACATAGTACAGTTGTGTATACCTACCATAAATGTAGATGTTCGAGTGTCTTCACTGTTGCAGTCAGTGTTTCCCTCCCTCCAGACCCCTCTTGTTTCTATTTGCTTACTGTGTTTTCCTTTCCACTACCTTTCTGGTGTATTTGTGTTTCCTTTGGGACACCTTTTGGTTTTATGGGGGCTTCTGACATCAGGGGCAAGAAAGGCTGGAGAAGATACCCATACGCTCTGACGTCAGGGTTCTGGCTGAAACAGCCGACGCCGGACCCAGACTTTGATAATTCTGGCCGACCTCAGGCTGCCTGCCGGCAGGAGTACCCTACAGTTATGACTGCAACAGTGAAGACACTCTAACATCTACATTTATGGTAGGTATACACAACTGTACTTTCCTTCCCACCCAAACCCTGGTGTTCCCAGGGGCTCATCTGAACACAGTTTCTCGAGTAGCTCGGCTTCCTCAGTCTAGATTGTCCAAAATGCAGCTTCAGTGAAAAGTCCACTGTCTTTTTAGTCACCACCAAACCAGACTGGTCATTCATCTTCTGAATGATCCGTGTGATGATCTGACTTTGATCTGTGTTCTTGATCTTTCTACCCTTTGCATACTGTTACCAGGGTTTTCAGATGATTATTCTGATGAACCTTCTGAAATTTTGTTTACTTCTATTAGTTATGCCATTAGTCTGCTTTGCAGTTTTGTAGATAGATTCTAAGAAAGTTGTGAATGTTATTTAGGCGCCTAGTCAACTAAGACAGTGTACCCAGACTTTGGGTATGCAATGCTTCATTTGTTATGACTGCCTTCTCAAGAAAGGCTGCATGGGCTGTCCCAGTTGTGAATTTATAGAAGAGCATCCATTTCTAAAGTTTAACTGTGAAAGTGGTTAGGATATTGTATAGTGTGACATGTAGGAGAAGCTCGTACCAAAGATGAAGAATGCATTGTGTTAGCAACGTGTCCTGCCATCGACTCCTTTTCATTTGTTGATCTTGTTTAAGGTTCTTGGTACAGTAGAGAGTCTATTATCCAAACTAATTGGGACCTAGGGTAGTTCAGATAATCAAACTGTCTGGATAATAAATATACATTGAAACGGGTAAAAAACTTGTAAAATCTTGTTTTATGTGCACAGAAGGGAATACACTTTTCAACCATTTAGCAATTTCAGTGGACAATAAAGAATATTTTTCACACTCGAGTGGGCTACAAGCTCAAAAAACAAACAAAAGTGAATATGTATAATTACATATTCAGACTTGATTTTTTCCTACTTGAAAACTTTGGAAGGTTGCGCTCAGATAATTGACTTTTTGGATAATCGACTATCTACTGTATGGGTATTTAAGGAGTCGTATTTGTGAAGGTGAAGGAGGTCAGATAAAGCAATGTCTTTCACTGCAGGAAAGACTAAGTATAAGTCACCACAAAGGTGTTTGTAGGAGATGGAGTAAGAGTAGGAAGAGATCAATTAATGTAGCTTAGAGAATGGGCAAACTGAACCTCAACACCCTGATTGGAGAACAAACGTTCTCCAGTAGGGTTATTATTGTACAAGTAATGCCCGCTGACAATGAGTCTGCCGCTTCATGGCAGCATATCAAGCTACCGCGGAGCTTGGACTGCAAAAAATAAAAAAATGGCCACCATTGTTTTACATTAGCTAAGCAACGGTTCTCTAGTTTAGTGAGCGTAAAATATGAAACCAAAAAAAAAACAAACAAAAAAAAAGACTGTGTGTGTAAGGGAGAGAGAAAGAGAATGAGAGAAAGTGAGTGTGATGTGTGACTGAATGCGTCTATGAGAGTAGAGGAGACTGCGTGTGTGAGACAGAGTGAGAGCATTCTTGTGCAAGTGAATGCTTGTATTAGTACAGAGAAGTCTTTGTGTGTGTGAGACTAAGTGAGCGTGATCTTGTGTGTGTGTCTATGAAAACAGAGGAGACTGTGTGCGTGTATAGGTATGTGTGTGAAAGCAGAAGAAGACTGTGTATGGGAGAGAGAATGGGCACCATGTAAAATTGTTTTACTTGGTTATTATTTTTTAAGCACTAGACATGCAGTAGGTGAATTAGACACTCTAAACTGGCCCTAGGTGTGAGTGTGTGCCTTCTGTGGAAGGTTGGGTGCCGGGCTGGCAACTCGACACTGCCAACCATGAGCGGACAGATGATCCGCTGTGGCGACCCCTAACCGGGAAAAGCCGAAAGAAGATTATTTTTGCGTGTGTTTGATGTACAATGCTTCCTCCCAACACCAAAATCTTATACTACAGCAAGTTTGAAACATTAGATGGAAGAACTATTTTACATTAAAAATGTATAAAAAAATAATATAGCACTTAAAAAAATAAATAAGCAAGTAAAACACAACAATTTTACAGAGAGCCCATTCTCTAAGTGCATTAATGCCCTCCAGGGTGTGTTAATGTGTAATTAACACCCTTCCAGGGGTGTAAATGCCATCCGGCTGCAGCGTCGGGCCTCATAACACCACTGGGCAGAAATTAATTACAGATTAACACACACACCCTGTCGGGCATTATTGCTTGCTGGGAAGCTGAGAGACACAAGTCTAGTGATTTTCTTGGTCAAGAATCTTAGGTGTCATGAGCTGGATAACAGGTTTAGAGAAGTACATGCCAAAGGGGGCATTTTATTCATTTGCGATTTGTAGATCACGTTGGGATGATTGGTTTTGTCTGAAACTCCCATCTTGAAATAGCGACTTCTTAGTTGGTCTTTTACCTTTGTTTCAGTCCCCTGCCTTTCTGAACCTGAACTAGTGAATGACTTGCTTTTCACTACATTCTGGTTTTCACTTCACAAAACTGCAAATTTTAAACATCTTAACATATTTGTGAAGCTGCTGCACACTATTAAGTTCCCTTTTCTTTTCCAAATCCATTTTTTTTTATTCTAGTTTTTTTCTCATGCAGCAATTCTTTTTATGTAGATGAACCAGTGTTCCCTTGTCTTTATTGTTTTGATATGTTCTTTGAGGAAATCCTTTATTTTATATGCATCTTTTGACAGATTTTTTTTCTTCTATAAATATGCCTTGTTATAATTTGTTTTGTATAGGTTCATAGGTGGTTACTAGACTCTGTCCAAGAGCCATTTTAAGCCTACTCTTATGTGACCCCTCCCTGGGAATTGTATTTTTCTCGTAGCAGAAACAACACATCATTTTTTTTATCTATTTTGTCTACCGTATTGTTTTTAAGCTGCTGTTTGGCATGCTGTTTTTGTAGGATTGCTGATTTTGTCTGCCCTAGATAGTAAATTTCATTTGTCATGGGGTATCTCCAATAAGCTATTTTCATTAGTTCAGAAAAATGCAATAATTATCTGCATAAATGATGGATTGCTAACTATTTTTGTTAACTTGTACACTGTGCTTTCTATTTGTAACACTGTTTAAAATGCCATGTTTTTTTTAAAGTGTTTTGGGATTTATACAGCAGTTGATTTTGTTTGCAGTGCTACAAAAACAGTGTAAAGCAGTGAGATGTAGCTCTCTACGTTTAATGAGGATCTACATATTGAAGAATTATTTCCTGTAAAGTAATAAGTAATCAATTTGGTTACACCTAATGTACTTGTTCTCTCTAAACGGCAAACTGTTTTGATCACGGAATGGCATGATATTCGTGTTACACTGCTGCAGTTATTACACTAGGGTTATCCTGCCGTCAGGCGGTTCCCAAGTTGGCCTGAGTTCCAAAGTCTTGGTCCGGCGTTGGTTGCTGTCGCCTCCTCCCTGACGTCAGTGCGGTAGGGGTATAAAAGATGCAGCCAATGCCATTTTCTTCAGTCTTTCTTGCCCGAAGCAAAAGCAGTTCGCAAGTGCCGGTCGGCCGACTCCTGAGATTTTCATTCCGAATCCAGAACCAAAGTCTTCTACAAAGCTAAGTACCCTGTTGGGGAAACTTTTTCTTGCCTCAGACCGATGTCAGTAAAAGTTGTTAATTGTATTTCTTGTGGAAAGAAAATACCTCATAAGGGTTTCTATTCCTATTGTATCCCATGCCTAGGCCCAGACCAAGACGTCACTGGTTGTCTGTTTTGTGCTAGGTTTAATAAGCGCACTATTAAACGTCGGTTTGATTTTGCCCGACATTATTTTGGCAGAAAATTCAATTACACCATGCTGGCGAAACTTCCGACGACCGGTATGCATAAAAAGCGCAAAGATAAGGACAGGCATCCGAGGCCCAAAACTGACTAAGCCTCTTCTAGGCCAGTTGCCGGTTCTCTGGTTTTCAGTGAGGCGCCTTCGCAGCCCCTGACGACCGCTTCTGCAGAACCACAGGCCGCCACCGACTCCCATGTGGAGATGGCTGGGCCTTCAGACGCACAAGTTTTTCAGCCTACCGAGACTAACCCTACAGAGAGATCCGGAGTAGCCGAGCAACCCGCAGTTTCAGAGGGTGTCTTCAGACCTACACAGTTAAGCATTAAAACCCCCTGCTAAGTCTAAGACTCCTTTAAAAACAAAGAAGCAAATACAGCATTCTCCAGGACAGGCCTCTATGCCTAAGAAACAAATGCTGAAAATGTCCGAAGACCTAATCACTCTGATCAGGGGTTCCCATCCTCCTCCTGATAAAAGGCCTAGACAGGATGCAGACTGACTCATCTGACCAGATGTCCATTTCTTCAGATTCATCCTCAGACCTAGGATATTCTTTACCCCTTTATGAGGATTCTGATGTTGAGGAATCAATTCCATCAGCCTCTCCGCCTGAGGAGTACTCCTTTGGGAAAACCTTACATACCATGAGGGAGCATTTCCATTGGGAAGGCCAGGATTACTCCGAATCCAAGAAAAAGCTCAGAGACTTCCTTTTATTACCTCAACCCAGACCCCTAGCTATCCCGCCAGTGTTAGACATTGTGGATGATGGGTATACTGAATCCAGCTTAAATCCTGATTCTTTACCTCCAGCCCCAGTTAAACCTGACAGATACTAGAGAGTCCCTGACTCTCGCAAATTTCTGTATAAAAGCCCTGTTGCTGACCCTGAAATTATTTCTCAGGGACCCAAAGGAGTTAAGGCCTCATCAGCAAAGAATCCAGTTCCCTCGAACAGAGATGCCAGAGCATTAGACAGATGGGGAAAGAAAGTATATACGTCTGCAACTTTAGCAATGAGAGCCTTAAATTGCCAATTTCATATGTTAAAATATCAGCAATTTCTGATGTCTCAGTTGAAACAAGAAATGCTTCCAGATTCAGATCCTCCTAATGTTAAAGAAATGCAGGATTTATTGCATGCTGCTGAACAAGTGGGAAAACATACTTTGCAATGTGGTTTTGATTCTTTAGAGGCTTTCTGTAGAGCAGCAGTTACAGGCTCTGTCATTAGAAGGCATGCTTGGTTAAAAGAACATACGTTACCAGACCATGTTAAAGCAAAATTATTGGGTGCACCTTTGCAGCAGGATGTGTTATTTGGAGTTAAGGCAGAAGAGGTATTAAAGAAAATGGAGGATAAGGCAAAATCTATGCAAACTTTGAAGGATTTCTTACAGGTTCAACCTCCTCGATTTAGCAGAAATTGGCCAACAAAAAATTGGTCCTTTCCAGTTACAGACCTCAAAGGGGCAAATACAGACGTCCAAGAGGTAGAGGTCAACCACAAGGTCCTTACAGGCCTCGACAATGGGGTGCACCAGGCTAGAAAGAAGGGGAAGACAGGCCCCAACCATATAAAAAGCAGCCTCAATGACTTCCCTCTACAGCTGCCAAATTGCTCTCTCTTGGCAGTCCCCGGAGGAAAACTGGCATTTTTCTATCACAATTGGCAAATGATCACCAAAGAAAAATGGATGTAATGGGATCCTATCTCGCCTAATTCATAACTGATGGGTTCGGAGCCGATCCGTTGGCTCCGACTCGGTCACTATATACTAGAACGAAGTCTCTCATTGGCTGGGCTTCCCCTTATCCCAGAATGCACCACGCCTGCTTCCCCAGATCTCGTTTGCCGCTTTTCAAGCTGGACGTGGTCTCGACTTGGCTGGAGCTAAGTGTATTTTCTTGACCTTTTTGGTCTTTTTGACTAGGGTTTCTGTCAGCTTTTAAACAAACAGCTGTTTTAACAGCTTTGTGAGCGTTTGTGGTCAGTTTTTTTTTGTGAAAGTTAGAATTTTACATTTTTCGCGCTTCTAGTGTACTGGGCAAGGCCCGTTTAAGTTAGAGGGCCTTTGCCCTTATTGTGTGTTTTTTTTCTTGTTGTGTGACTGAAATAGTTTCTTGTTTTACCTGTTGTATCGGGCTAAGCCTGTTTTAAGTTAGAGGGCTTTAGCCCATATATATTAATTTACTTCTGTGTATTCTAGCCATCTGTTACCTGTTTCCACTGTGTTCAGAATGTCTAAGGAGCAGAAATCAGGATTTAAAAATGTGCTAAATGTAATTATAAAATGTCTATTACAGACAGCCATGCTGTCTGTGTGTACTGTTTAGGGCCTAAACATCTACAGGATACTTGCAGTATTTGTCATGCCTTTTCTTCCAGGGTCCTTCAGGAAAGAAAAAACAAGCTGATACTTAGAGGTCTTATTAAGCCTTCATTTGAGGAAGCGTTGGCTTCATCTCCAGCTTCCAAAAAGAAGAGATCGTCTGCTACGACCAGTCCATCGGGCCCGACACCCAAGAAGCATAGATCGTCTGCTCTGACCAGTCCGTCGGACCCGACATCTAAGAAACATGGATCGACTTCTTCCTCGGCTCCAATGGCTTCGGAGCCGATGGCTGAAGGGTCTGCCTCTGTGCTTCTTTCCCCGGCTCCATTGGTTTCGGAGCCGCAGGTTAGTGCATCGAGAGGCCAATCACCTACTTCGGCTCCTTTGGTCTCGGAGCCGTTGGAGGTGTGCAGCTCAGACTCTTCCCCCTCGGCCCCAGAGCCTCCTTCGGCACCGACACCTTTACCAAACGGTTCCGGTCTCGGGTCCGATAGTGTTGGAACCCTTTCGGAGCCAATCCCCTCTTTTATTGGAGCCAGGGCAGAAGTCTTCTCGACCCCAGTCTATTTCCTCCAAATCCTCTAGGTTGTTTGATTCGGATTTGGATAGGGTTATCCAGAGGCTGTTCCAGTCCCCAGTTTTTACTAAAATGATCTCGGCTCCAGCCCACTCTGTTTCGGAGCAGATTCCCCATTCTGTGCATTTGATTTCTCCTCCGACCCCCTTGGAGCCGTTGGAGTCTGTGCTGGTAGAACGCAGCGGAATCGTCCAGTCGGAGCAGGGACCCCCTCGGAGTTTCTCTGCTCCGACCTTCATTACTACCCTGTCCTCTGTGTCAGGGTTTGGTACCGGGTCTTCCTCGGTGGGGGCAGAGGGCAACACGGTGGAGCTCGCCTCTTCGATGCCCAGTCTTCCCCTCGGAGCATCGGCCGCAGGTATTCCCGGTACCGCCGTGGTCTCTCAGCAAGTGCCCTCTGCAGAGTCTGGAGGTCCTGCTTTTGAGGCCATCAGGAGTGCGCTGGCCATGACCTTGCCGGTTCAGCAGGTTTCTACCTCACCGTCCCAAGTTTTGGGTACTGGTGCCTCTGGAGACACTTTCCCACGACAGTGGGGCCCCGGGGCCTGGGGATACCCCCTTAGAGGGTTCCCTTCTTCCGGGGGGTCCTTCTGAATCTGCTTCGGATGAACCCCCAAGGAACAAACTGTGCAAGAGGAAGCACGTTGATTCCCAAGATGAGTCCGTCACTTCAGACACTGACTTCGATGATGTGGAGGGGTCCCCAAAATCGTCCTCGGATGACATCTCCTTCTCGGATATCCTTGAGATCTTGAGACAGAGAGGCGATTGGCAATCCAAAGCCCCTACCGCTGAGGAGTCAGTCTTCCTCAAGGCCTTCGGGGCCCAGCCCTCCTCCTCCTGGGTGTCTCCACCCTTCGACGAGTTATTAGATCTAATCTCTCTGAGGGTGTGGGAACATCCTGATACAGTGGAACCGGTGCCTGCCAGACCTAATAAGTTTCTTTCAGCCCCTCCCCAGAAGGAATTCCTCACTAAGGGTGTTGCAGTTGATGCTATGGTGGTGCATCTGCCACTCAGCAGGACGTGGCACAGGCTTCAACGTCTATTCATCCTCCTAATAAGGATTCTAGGAGCATGGATAGGTACGGGAAGCGTACCCTTTCTTCAGCGACCTTTACCCTGCGGTCGCTGAACTGTCTGTCATTTTACAAGGCTCCAAAGGGACCTCCTCAAGGAGTTAGGAGAGTCTCTTGTGGGTAATCTTCCTGTGGCGTTAGCCCAGACCGTAGGCGCCAAGATGACTACCCTATCTTCTATTGTCAACTCGTCCATGAGGCTCATTTCCTATGCAGCCGAAGGGGCGAGTAGAGCAGCGGGCACAGGTGTGGCTCTTAGGAGACCAGCCTGGTTACCTTGTGTCCACTCACGGAGGCCTTTAAGTCTTCCTTCGCCGACGTCCTCTTTGATGGGTCTTCTTTGTTTGGACCCAAGGTGAAGGACACACTTACTCGGTGTGAGCGGGAGGGCAAGACCTTGACTGCCGTTGGGGCCCGTTTTTCTGCTCACTCTAGACCTTACCCCAAGGCCCAGAGAGGAGGGAAAATGTGGTTCAGAAAATCCCAAAAGTTCTTCTCTACTCCACCGAGTTATCCCCCCTCCAGTGGCAGAGGGGGGGGGATTCAGGAAGACGCCGCCCTAGAGGTGGCAGAGGCCCCCGTAACTCTGGAGACCATGATTCCTTTCGTGGTTCCTCCTACCCTCAGCATCCCTAGGATGTGGCCCGGCTGTGCTTCTCCGGAGCCAGTCGGGGGTCATTTTGCGAAACACCCACAGGCTTGGGAATCTGTAACCAAGGATCAGTGGGTGCTTCGCATTGTAACCGGAGGCTACCTCATCCCCTTTTTCAAGCCCCCTCCTCCTACAAGGAGAATCCCGGACGTGCCACCCAGTCAACGGGATCTAGCAGCCATAGAAGTTCAAAGCTGCTAAGCAAAGGGGTCATCCAGCCCGTCCCCGCCGACCAGATTGGATCAGGAACTTATTCAAGATTATTTTTGGTGCCAAAAAAGACAGGGGACGTAAGGCCCATTTTGGACCTAAGCTCATTAAATCGTTTTGTGAAGAAGTCCAAGTTCCGGATGGTCACCCTTCAGTCCATTCTCCTGTTATTGGAGAAGGATGTCTGGATGTGCTCCATAGACCTCAAGGACGCTTACTATCACATTTTGATACGTCAACAGTCCAGGAGTCATTTACGCTTCCGCCTAGGAACCAGTCATTTCCAGTTTCGTGCACTGCCCTTTGGTCTCACCACAGCCCCCAGGGTGTTTACCAAGTGTCTGGCAGTGGTGACAGCTCACCTGAGAAGCCTAGGATTCCAAGTGTTTCCTTATCTCGACGACTGGCTCCTCACTGCCACCTCCGAGCATTTACTGATTCGAGCGCTGATGGCCACAGTAACTTTGGGACTCTCGCTGGGAATCACTTTCAATTGGGAAATATCTGTGCTGCGGCCATCTCAGCGTATCACCTTTATAGGCGCAGAGTTAGACACAAAAAGGATGCGGGCATTTTTGCCATCAGAAAGAATTCAGGTTCTACAATCACAGATTCTAAATTTGTTACCCAAATCTCGAGTTCCTGCCAGACAGATTCTTCAGTTATTGGGCACGATGGCTGCAACTATCCTCTTAGTACCGTTAGCCAGGCTGCACATACGGGTGCTGCAATGGCTATTATCGGTTCAATGGTCGTACCAAGAACTTCCTCTGAACCACCTGGTTCAGATTACGGACATTTGTCGTCGGGACCTCCGTTGGTGGCTGCGTCGGTCCAACCTGTACCGGGGGCGTCCTTTCACCCTTCAGCCCCCTGTTGCCACAGTGACCATGGACGCCTCCCAGATAGGGCGGGGGGGGGGTCATTATCTGGACAGGTCTGTCCAAGGCACTTGGCAGGATTGCGAAGCGCACCTTCACATAAATGTCCTGGAAATGAGAGCGGTGCTTCTGGTTTTGCAAGCACTTCATCATGCTCTCCCCCAAGGTACTATTGCGATTCTATCCGACAACATGTCGGTAGTTTGGCACATAAACAAGCAGGGCGGAACCAGGTCCTACCCCCTTTGCAGAGAGGCCATGAGAGTATGACGCTGGGCCATAGCTACTCGACGTTTCTTAGTAGCCATGCACATTCCGGGGAAGGCCAATGTGATTGCAGACAGGCTCAGCAACTCTCCTGTTGCCCCATGAGTGGTCCCTCAACAACAGAGTGGCTGCGCAGATCTTCGCCAAATGGGGTCTCCCTTGTTGCGACTTGTTCGCCAGCCCCAACAATGCGAAGTGCAGAGAGTTCTTCACTCTGACTCCCTCCCAGGGGCAGTCCCCAGGGATGCTCTAGCCCACAATTGGCCCCCGGGTCTGCTTTATGCCTTCCCCCCGATCCCCCTTCTCCCGAGGGTGATTCAGAAGGCTCTTCATGTAGGGAGCCGCATGATTTTGGTCGCCCCACATTGGCCCCGTCAGGTTTGGTTCCCATTCCTTCAGAAGTATGCGGTACAGGCCCTTGGATTCTGGACCCAGTGCCGGACCTGTTGTCTCATCAGTCGGGACACTCTCATCCGTCCCTTCGGTCGTTGCGACTGGCTGCTTGGTTACTCCACTTCCATCCTTAGAGATAACTCTCTTTCTCCTGATGTGATGTACATTTTGTCCTCTTCCCACAAGCCTTCGACCATTAAGCTGTATTCCAGCAAATGGAAAGGGTTTTCCTTTTGGGCCCAGCAGCGAGGCATTGATCCTCTTACGGCCCCAATTCCGCAGGTCTTGGAATTTCTAGCTTCATTGTTTCATTTAGGCTCTTCAGTCTCCACAATTAAAGTTCAACTGGCGGCTATATCTAATTTTCATGTTTCCATAGAGCCTTCCTTAATGGCTAACAGACTTTGCAAGTCCTTTCTTAAGGGACCCTGGCTCCTCAGGCCTCCTATGGCTCATCCTATGCCCCCTTGGGACTTAAATTTGGTTCTGGCCTCCTTAACTGCCCGTCCCTTTGAGCCGGCAGCCACTTGTGATATAAAATTTCTGTCGTGGAAAACTGCCTTTCTAGTGGCAATAACTTCTGCTAAGTGGGTTTCAGAGCTTCAGGCTCTCTGTTCTTCTCCTTATTTGATTTTTCATAAAGACAGAGTTTCCCTCAGATTGAATCCATTCTTTTTTGCCTAAGGTAGCATCCCCTTCGTGCATTCAGCAATCATTGGAGCTCCCCGTTTTCTTTCCAAATTTTTCTAATAGAGCAGAATATATCTTCCACCAGTTGGATGTTCACAGGCAACTGCGTTTTTACTTAGGACCAGTCAGACACGAAAATCTAACCAACTGTTTATGTCCTTTCCGGAGAATAGGTTAGGTCTACCAGTTGCCAAAACCACCATAGCCAAATGGATTAAAGATTGCATCTCTTTCATTTATTCCCAGTCAGGCAGAGAGTTACCTTTCCCACGTCTACCAGGGCTATGGCCACCTCTGTAGCTTTTCACTCCAAAGTTTCAATAGATGATATTTGTGCGGCTGCTACTTGGTGTTCTCCGCACACCTTCATTTCTCATTACAAGGTTGATGTGGCTTCCCGAGGCAGAGCTTCATTTGGTTCCGCAGTTCTCAGGAGTGTGTTCCAATGAGCCACCCGGGATTTAGGTGCTAGGAATGCTGTCCCATCAGTTATGAATGTAGGCAAGATAGGATCCCATTACATCTTTTAGTTATGTACTTACCATAACTTTGGATGTATGGGATCCATCTCGCCTACATTCATACATACCCACCCTCCTTCCCCCTACCTTTTGGATTTGGAGGAAATATTGTTCTTGCTGAGCTCTCCTCTGGAAGGGCTCTAGTTGGTCACAGTTATTGGTATGTGTTTTCTGTACCTGTATGAATGTATGAAAGCGAACAAACAAGATCTGGGGAAGCAGGCGTGGTGCATTCTGGGATAAGGGGAAGCCGAGCCAATGAGAGACTTCGTTCTAGTATATAGTGGCCGAGTCGGAGCCGACGGATCGGCTCCGAACCCATCAGTTATGAATGTAGGCGAGATGGATCCCATACATCCGAAGTTATGGTAAGTACATAACTAAAAGGTTCTCAACATTGTATCTCAAGATTACAGGTTCCACTTTCACACTCTGCCAAGGTTAAAAGGAATGCCAAATCTGCCACAAAATCAATGGGCAGAGGCGCAAAAACAAATTACAGCACTCAGACATGAGAGCTATTCAAAAAGTACCACCACAGGAACAAGGACAAGGATTTTACTCAAGACTCTTTCTGGTGCCCAGAAAAGACAAAGTCTGGAGTCCCATTCTGGATCTTTCTACTCTAAACACTTACCTGGGTGTTCCGAAATTCAAAATGTTGACACTACAGCAGCTTCTTCCCATGCTGGGCAAGAAAGCTTGGCTCGTGACCTTGGACCTCAAGGAGGCATACCTGCATGTCCCTATCAGACAAAATTGCCGAAGATACCTCATATTCGTAGCTGGTTCAATGCACCATCAGTTCTCTGCACTGCCCTTTGACTTATCTACTGCACCCAGGGTCTTTACCAAGTGCCTGGCACCAGTAATTGCATTTTGCCGACAGAAAGGAATTCAAATTTATCCATATCTGGACGACTGGCTGATTCAAGCAGAGAGCAAGGACATTCTTCTACAGCATCTGGCGTTTGTAAAAAAGTTATTAAGTTGCCTGGGGTACACAGTAAACGAAAAGAAATCAAAACTTAGTGCCCTCACAAGAAATAATATTCCTGGGTGTCAGCTTAAATCCAACGGCCCAATGGCTTCTCACGCCAGACAAATGAGGACAACTGACTCAGTATTTTCAATTGTTGGCAACAAAGTCCCAACTCCCTGCAAGAAAAATTCTGTAGGCCTTGGGATTCATGGCATCCTGCATTCTATTAATTCCATATGCAAGACTGCATATGAGGAAATTACAGTGGTACCTAAAAAGTGTTTGGTCTCAACATTCTCACAGCTTGGAGACAGTAATACCTCTAATTCCCTGCCTACAACAGGAGTTTCGATGGTGGGCACAGGCATATGTCACCTCAGCAAGGGTCAGCCTTTCACTCTTCCCAAAGCCAGGCAGACTATAACAACAGACGCCTCGGATTATGCCTGGGGAGCGCACATGGCAGGAAAATGTATTCAGGGCAAATGGACCACAGAACAAATGCCTCTTCACATCCATCAAAAAGAGATGTTGGCTGTACAAAATGCCCTAACAGCTTTCAAGGACCTTCTGTGTCCAGGACAATTGCTATTAAGGACAGACAACACCACAGTGATGTGGTACGTAAACAAGGGGGCACTCATTCTTACCCCCCTATGAAGGCAAACCATGACCTTGTGGAACATGGCTGTAACGTATCAAGTTCAACTGCAAGCACAATTCCTGCCAGGAAAGATAAATTCTCTGGCAGACGACCTAAGCAGAAACATCATGGATCCTCACGACTGGAAATTAAATCCACAAGTCTTCAGCATGATAATGCAAAAATGGTGGTGCCTGGACATAGATCTCTCTGCCTCCCCACTAAATTGCCAACTACAAAAATTCTGCACAAGGACTTATCGCACACAAGCATGGAAAGTGTCTACTCTTTCGTTCAGCTGGAAAAGCCCAAGAGTTTATGCCCTCTCACCACTGCCTCTCCTTTCAAAGGTACTCCTAAAAGCCAGACAAGAAAAACCACAGATGATTCTAATTGCTCCAGACTGGCCACACCAACATTGGTACCCAATCTTAAAGAACTTAGCTCAAGGACCACCTTGGATTTTGCCTCAAATTCCACACCACCTGACTCAGCAAAAACAATCAGATACTGCACAGTCAGCTCAAAACCTTAAACCTGGCCGCATGGCAGATTCTTTAGCCAAACGGACAACTTCTCTCTCTAAAGCTGTTATGGATGTCATTTTGGAGGCCAGGAGGCCTAGCACCAGGAAATTTTATTCAGAAAAGTGGAAGAGATTATGTGCCTGGAACCAGGCTCAAAACCTTGATCCTCTGGTCCCTAACATTCCTCAGATACTACAATACTTGACTGAGATGCTGGACAAAGGACTATCCTTCTCCTCCATTAAGATTCACGCTTCTGCCATCTCTGCTCATTACAACACAGATCCTCCTATTTTTTTCTCATCCTTTGTTAAAGCTGTACCTCAGAGGGGCTAAAAACATAAGAACGCCTTGGAGAGCACCAACACCAACTTGGGACCTCAATTTCATTTTGGAAAAGCTCACTTTGCCTCCTTTTGAACCAGCCAATTCAGCAGAGTTAAAGTATATATCATGGAAAACTGCTCTGCTTCTGGCAATAACCTCAGCACGAAGAGTCTCAGAACTACAGGAGCTAATGGCAGTAGATCCTTTTATCATTTTCCACCAAGACGGGGTTTCTTTAAGAACAAACCCTTCCTTTATGCCTAAGGTGTCTTCCAGTGTGGCTCTTAACCAATCTATTCACTTGCCAACATTTTATCCAAATCCCCAAAATAAAGGGGAGAGACTTCTATATTCCTTGGACATACACAGGCAATTGCGCTTCTACTTGGACAAAACAAAGGCTTTCAGAAAATCTGAACAATTGTTTGTATCATATGCTGCAGGATCACAGGGAAAGGCAATTTCAAAGCAGACCATTTCAAAGTGGATAGGACACTGTATCCGGCTCTGCTACACACAAAATGGGAAACCTGTGCCTAGTAATATTAGACCACATTCCACCAGGCAACTGCCACTTCCACTGCCTTCCTTAGAGGAGTTCCTACCAAAGATATCTTGGAAGCTGCAACTTGGAGTTCAGTGCACACCTTTACCAAGCATTACCGTTTGCCTCTTTATTCTAGATCCAGAGCTGGCTTTGCCACTGCAGTGCTGCAGGGCCTCCTAGCCACACCAAATCCTCTATAGAGCCAACCACCCAAACTCAGCTTTGGGATTCTACCCAAGTGTAATGACTGCAGCAGTGAAACACGATGAACATAGTACAGTTTTGTACCTACCATAAATGTAGATGATCGAGTGTCTTCACTGCTGCAGTCCAGGTTACCCACCCGCCAGCCCCCCTTTCTTAACTGGAACTAACCTATACTACCTTTGTGGTGTATTTGCTGGTTAATAAAGGTTTTATTGTTACCTTTTTTGGTATGTTTTATTAGCAATATGTATTGCCTACCATTTTTGGGGGCACCTGACATCTGGGGCAAGAAAAACTGAAGAAAATGGCATCGGCTACTACTTGTATACCCCTGGCGCACTGATGTCAGGGAAGAGGTGACAGCAACCGATGCCGGACCAAGACTTTGGAACTCAGGCCGACTGCGGGCCCGCCTGACGGCAGGATAACCCAAGTGTAATGACTGCAGCACTCTTAACATCTACATTTATGGTAGGTACAAAACTGTACTTTCTGATGCCATAGGACAAAAGTACTCCTTTCCTTGTTTTGAAGAGAGCCGTCCTGTTGATTGAAGAGCACAGCCATCCTCATTGCACTTTACTGGCTTCATCAGATTTGCTTTCCCCTTCCTTTGGCCTCATCTGCATCCACCAACTCCAGACCTTCTGTTTCACCCAACAGGCGTGACACATCCGGACATCTTGGATCTCAAGTTGATTGCATGGCTTCTCCAATTCCATCGATTGCTAGACAGCCCAGGCTGTCCTTCCCTGTTAAATATATCACAAACAACTCTGACCCAAAAGAAACCACCGACTGTGGTATACAAAGAGGCCAAATAACAAAGCAAAACTTTTTATTCTATTTATTCTAGCGCTTCGGTGTTTCCACCTTCAAGGAATAACAAATTCTCAAAAAAGCACGCACATTTATATACCACATAGTTAATTACATTCAATTAATAATTAAATAATAAATTACCCCCTTAAAGTAAACACTTCCAATTCAACTCATTGTTTAAGCCTTTAGGCACTAATGTTTTATATTTTAAAATATAAATACTTTCCTTATACAATAACTTCTGTTTCAATACATCTTCATTAATATGTAAACATTCCACTCTCTCTAAAATTGTGCCTTGTAATAAATTAGTGTCACTGTTATGCAATATTTTAAAATGTAAAGCAGTCATTTTATCTTCCCTTATATTCTTTATATCCCTCAAATGCTCCATGAATCTGATGCAAAATTCATGTTTTGTTTCCCCTATATAATATAACTGACATGGGCACCTCAGGGCATATATAACTCCCTTGCTTCTACAAGAATAGGTGCCTCTGGGTTCATACTTAACTCCATTCATACTGTGAAACACATTTACAATATGTGTACATATACTTCATTTGTCACAGCATAAAGTTCCTCTGACTGATGGTGTATCTGGTATATCTACAACTGGCATACAAAATGTACCATGTACTACCATATCTCTCAATTTTTTTCCCCTCTTATAGGAAAAAAAAAGGTTTCCTTGGCAAAATATTCACCAAAAACCTATCTTCCATATTTCTATTAGTGTCCTCACTTCACTTTTAATGTTGTAAACTGACAAATAATAGATTGGATCCACCAAGTTTTTATTTTTCATCCCATTTTCAAATGTAAAATATGTATCATTATAATTATATTTATTATTATTACCCCTCACTTTACTACCTTTACTCATTTCTACCAACGTTCTATTTTGGGCTTCCTGCATAACATCTGGATCATACCTCCTCCTTAAAAACATATTTCTGGTCTGTCCTATCTCACTTAATAGTAAATCCTTTTCACTACAAAGTTTCGAGATTTGTAATAGTTCCCCAAAGGGTAAGGCCTTCAAAACATGGGATGGGTGACAACTAGTAGCGTGAAGATATTGATTACCATCAATAAATTTTCTATGAACATTTGATGAAGTACCTCCATTTTCTTTTCCCTCCAATACAAGGTCCAGATATATAACTTTGTTACCTTTCTGAAACCCATCAAATGACAGGCCAAAAGGATTCTTATGCATTTCCAACATAAACTCATCAACTTCATCCCTACCACCCACACAAACAAATATCAAATCATCTATATAACGAAAATAAAAATTTACATATTTTTTCATAAAATCCAAATTAAATAAAAATGTAATCTCAAAAAAGGACATAAAAAGATTTACATACATGGGGGCAAAAGCTGCCCCCATTGCAGTGCCATGTTTTTGCCTATACAGCACATTGTCAAAATAAAAATAATTATTTTTAAGAGAAAAATCTACCATATCAACTACAAAATTCGAGAAGGGGTTATCTCCCAAAAAATATGCAATAGCTTTCAAACCATCTCTACGCTTTATGGTGGTATACAAACTTTTAACATCAACCACCAGCCAGTATTTATTCTTGTTCCAAGTTAGAGGAAACTTTCCTTAAAAAATCAAAACTGTCCTGTATATATGCTGGAGACCTCTGAACATATGGTAACAATATCTTATGTAATACCAAAACCAACATTATGTAGAAAATATTTGCAAGCTGAGATGATAGGTCTACCAGAAGGATTCTCCATACTCTTATGCACTTTAGGTAGGCAAAAGAAAACCGCTATCTCACTGTTTCTGTTAAATAACCTATCCCTAACATCCTTCTCAATGAAATAGCCTAGCCTAACACTTTATCTGAAGCAGGCACTTCATTTGTCAGCAACCTTTGGGATACGGATCCGATCTCTGATCCGAGCCGGCAACTTCTACCACAGCATAGATCCGAGCTCCTAGCTCCTCCCTTTACCCATAATCCCCTGCCAACCTTGACTGACCCCAGATCTAGTTTGCCGCGCTAAAAGCTACAAGCTGGATTTTCGAGCTCCTGGTACTCGTGGGATTTGTGAGACAAAATCAAAAGGTATGCCAGACCTGCCACAAAACCAATGGGCAGAGGCACAAAAACAAATTGCTGCTCTCATGGACATGGGAGCTTTTCAAAGAGTACCGCAGCAAGAACAGGGGCAAGTATTTTACTCAAGACTTTTCTTAGTACCCAGAAAGGACAAAGCCTGGAGACCAATACTGGACCTGACAATCCTAAATACTTTCCTGGATGTTCCAAAATTCAAAATGTTAATACTACAGCAACTTGTACTCATGCTGGGCAAGAAGGCTTGGCTAGTTACTTTGGACCTCAAGGAGGCATACCTGCATGTCCCAATCAGACAATCTTGTTGAAGATACCTCAGATTAATAGCAGGCTCAATTCATTACCAATTCTCTGCACTGCCCTTTGGCTAATCTACTGCGGCCAGGGTCTTCATAAAATGCCTGGCACCAGTAATTGCATTTACAGACAAAAAGGAATTCAAATATATCCCTACTTGGACGACTGCCTTATTCAAGCAGAGAGCAAAGACATTCTTCTAAAGCATCTGGCATTTGTAAAAAGATTACTAATTTGCCTAGGGTACACAGTAAACAAAAAGAAATCAAAACTAGTGCCCTCTCAAGAGATAATATTCCTGGGTGCAAACTTAAATACAACTGCCCAGATGGCTTATCTCATGCCAGACAAAGGCAAATGACGCATTAGTTTCAAATGATGGCAACAGAGACCCAGCTCCCTGCAAGAAAAATTCTGCAGGCCCTGGGTTTCATGACATCTTGCATTCTACTAATTCCACATGCAAAACTGCATATGAGAAAACTACAATGGTATCTGAAAAGTGTTTGGACTCAGCATTGTCACAGCCTAGAGACTATCATAACCTTGATTCCCTGCCTACAACAGGAGTTTCAATGGTGGTCCCAGGCCTGTCACCAGAAGGGACAGCCTTTCACCTTACAGCCAGGCAGACAATAACAACAGATGCATCGGATTATGCCTGGGGAGCACATATGGCAGGAAAATGTATTCAGGGTACGTGGGCCAAGGAACAAATGCATCTTCACAACAATCAAAAAGAGATGCTAGCTGTACAGCATGCCCTGACAGCCTTCAAGGACCTAATACATCCAGGACAACTATTAATAAAGACGGACAATACCACAGTTATGTGGTACATAAACAAGCAAGGGGGCACACATTCCTATCCCCTATGCAGACAAGCCATGACTTTGTGGAACACAGCACTGACCTACCAGGTACATCTGCAAGCACAATTCCTGCCAGGAACAAAAAATACACTGGCAGACGAACTAAGCAGAAATCTCATGGATCCTCATGAATGGAAGCTAAATCCACAAGTGTTCAACATGATAACAAGGGTATGGGGACGCCCAGACATAGATCTTTTCGCCTCACCTTACAATTGCCAAATACAGAAATTTTGCACAAGGACTTATCACTCTCAAGCATGGAAAGTGGATGCTCTATCATTCAACTGGAAAATCATGGCAATATATGCCTTCCCTCTGATGCCTGTTCTCACCAAGGTGCTTCTAAAAGTCAGACAAGAGAGGCCAAAAATGATCCTGATTGCACCAGACTGGCCACGCCAGCACTGTTGCCCAATCCTAAAGACTTTGTCCCAAGGACCACCTTGGCCTCTACCTCAATTCCCTCATCTTCTGACACAGCAAAACAATCAGATTCTGCACAGTCAACTCAGAACCTTAAACCTGGCAGCATGACAGATAATGTAGGCACTCAGACTGCACCTCCCTCTAAAGCTGTTATGGATGTAATTTTGGAAGCCAGGAGGCCCAGCACTAGGAAATCTTATGCAGAAAAATAGAAGAGATTCTGTGCTTGGAACCAGGCACAAGGGCTCGACCCACTGGTCCCTAATATACCTCAGATTTTGCAATACCTGACTGAGATGTTGGACAAAGGCCTATCTTTTTCATCTATTAAAATCCATGCCTCTGCCATTTCAGCTCATTACAATATGGATCCTCCTATTTTCTCACATCCTCTACTATGACAGTACCTCAGAGGGGCAAAGAATATATACAAGACCCCCTAGGAGAGCACCAGTACCTATTTGGGACCTCAATTTTGTTTTAGAAACACTAACACTGCCTCCATTTGAACCAACCAGCACAGCTGATCTAAAATACTTGTCATGGAAAACTGCTCTGCTCCTGGCAATAACTTCAGCAAGAAGAGTCTCAGAGTTACAGGCATTGATGGCTGTGGAACCTTTCCTCATCTTTCATCAGGACAGGGTTTCTCTCAGTACAAACCCAACATTCATGCCAAAAGTAGTTTCCAATGTGGCCTTAAATCAAACCATTCATTTGCCTACTTTCTACCCAATTCCCCAGAATAAAGGGGAAAGACTTCTGCACGCTTTGGATATGCACAGGCAGCTACGATTTTACTTGGACAAAACAAAAGCTTTCAGAAAAACTGAGCAACTCTTTGTAGCATATGCTGCAGGATCACAAGGAAAGCCTATTACAAAGCAGACAATCTCCAAATGGATTGGACACTGCATCTGCTTCTGTTATGCACAGCATGGCAAATCTGTGCCTAAGGGCATTAGGCTTCATTCTACCAGAGCAGCAGCCACTTCAGCAGCTTTCCTCAGAGGGGTACCAACCAAAGACATTTTAGAAGCTGCAACCTGGAGTTCAGTGCACACTTTTACCAAGCACTACCACCTACCTCTCTACTCCAAATCCAGAGCAGGCTTTGCCACTGCAGTTCTGCAGGGCTTGTTAACCTCGCCAAATCCAATCTAGACCCAGCCACCCAACCTCAGCTTTGGGATTCTACCCAAGTGTAATGACTGCAACAGTGAAATACGATGAACATAGTACAGTTGTGTACCTACCATAAATGTAGATGTTGGAGTGTATTCACTGTTGCAGTCCAGGTTACCCTCCCACCGTCCCCCTCTTTGCTGGGACTATTCTGTACTTCTCAGCTCTATACAACCTATGTGGTGTATTTGCTTGTAGATGAAGGAAATATTTATAGTAATATATTCTTGGTTGTTTGGCATATTTTTATCTTTTCAGCCTTCCTATCTGGGGGCACCTGACTTCTGGGGCAAGAAAAACTGAAGAAAATGGCATCAGTTGCAACTTTTATACCCCTGGCGCACTGACGTCAGGGAAGATGCAACAGCAACTGACGCCGGACCAAGGCTTTGGAACTCCAGCCGACTACGGGTCGCCTGCCAGCAGGATAACCCAAGTGTAATGACTGCAACAGTGAATACACTCGAACATCTACATTTATGGTAGGTGCACAACTGTACTTTTTGCACCTGAGACACCTTCTAAAAATCCTTCTGAACCTTGGAATTTGACTTTGGTCTCGCAGACTCTAACCTGTTCACCCTTCGAATCTTCTGCCACATATGGCATGAAGTCTTTATCCTGGAAAACCTTATTCTTGGTAGCCATCACCTCAGCCAGGAGGATATCAGAGTTACAAGTTTTGTGTGTTAATCGCCCTTATTAATTTTCCATAATGAGAGAGTATCACTTCGAACTAACACTTCCTTTTTGCCCAAAGGTATCTCGAAATTCAAGTCCCAACTAGTCCATTGATTTACTAGTCCTTTCCTCAAAATTCCTAACGAAGGTGAATACCGTTTACACCTGTTGGATGTACATAGACAACTACGTTTTTACTTAGAACTAAATCATGCAGAAAGTTGGACCAGCTGTTCATAGCCTTTTCAGGCCCCAAACTGGGCAAAGCTGTTTCCAAAGTCACCTTGTCAAAATGGCTAAAAGATTCCATTACCTTTGTCTATCAACAGAACAAGCTATCTTTACCTACTAGAGTCAAAGCTCACTCCACCAGGTCAGTGTCCACTTTGGTGGCATTTCATTCCAGAGCCTCTATGGATGACACCTGCGCAGCAGATACTTGGGCAACCCCCCATACCTTTATCACACATTACAAATTGGATATGGCCTCCAGTGGAAGAGCTTCTTTTGGCTTAGTGGTGCTTAGGAATCTCCTTCCATAGGACCTCCCAGGTCATAAAGTAGATGGAGACTCAGTCCCATTAGTAAGGAGTGAATGAAGATTTACAACATCAGATAAAGAAGTTATGTTCTTACAATAACATTCCATCTGTGTTGTAGATTTTCATTCATTCCATACTTCTTGCCCTCCTACCCCGCCCAAGGACTCCTGGGGGATCGTTTTTGGACCTGATTGCCTGATAGGGCATCTGCTCAGATTGGGCCTCCATTGTCTCTATTCCTGGCGGGAAACTCGATCTGAAGAGGGCAACTATGGGTAAGACTTCAGAGTTTTTTGGCTGCCACGAGCTTGTGTATTGGCCGAGTCGGTTCAGAGGAACTGAAACCCATCATTAAGGAATGAATGAAGATCTACAACACAGATGGAACGTTATGGTAAGAACTTAACTTCTTTTTAGTCTTTTAAGTTTTTATACATTCTTCCCAAACCGGACCCAGCAGCTATAACTTCGGATCTGATCTGATGTCAGTTTTCATTCATTCCTCATCTCTTGGGTTCAGATCTGATCCTTTTATTAGCTTGTGGATCACTGAAAGCCGTCAAGCTCCCCCCTTTCCCATAATGCCTTGGTCCCCAACATACTCCAGATCTAGTTTGTTGCCTTGGAGTTCAGAAGTGGTCACTGTTGTAGCTATTGAGTGCTTAATTTTTTGGGTGTGTCAGTGAGTTAAAAATGTTCTGTTTGATAATCTTGTAATTTTCCTTCCATATTCTGATAATTTCCTCCCTTTTTCCCCTCTCAAGTGCTTGGATACTTTTCTTTGTTCTACCACTGCTGATAGTTTTTTAGTACCTTTTGGTACATCTTTTTCTTACCATTATTGGTATAACTTTTCTGTTGTATAGTTTAAAAAAATTCTTTAGTATCAAGAAGAATGATAAGAATAGTGTAGTTCTCACTGTTTTTCATTTGAATCATAATGTCTGAAAAGCCAGCAGGGTTCAAGAAATGTGCCTGTGACCACAAAATTCTGCTCTCGGGCACGCATTCAGAATGTGTGTACTGTTTAGGCCCATCACATTTAAATGCAATTTGTGACATTTGCAAGAGTTTTAACCGTAGGGCAATTGACCGTAAAAACAAATTAATACTCAGTGGCTTGCTGCCCTCTAAATCCTTGAATCGGCAGCATCTTCTGGGGTTCATCCCCCTAAAAAATTGGAAAAGAGGCATTTCAGAAAATTCTCTTTTGAGCGCCTACCACCTCATTGGCTCCGAGTTTGGAACCTCCAACAAAAATGACAAAACTGTCAGATTCATAAAGAAAAGTCACCTTTGATCCAATCTCCACTCTAGGGTCTGGATCTGATCCCTTCTAGACTGCAATCTCCTTTCTTGGATCATTCTCCCAGACACCAGTACTCAAGATCTACATCCACAGTATCTTCGACTCGTTCTTTGACAAGTTTGACTGAAGCAGACATGGATAGGATGATGAGAAAGTTCTCTCGACGCAGATACAGATGGGGGTTCCCCCAGCTCTAACACCATCGGGTCCAGGGACATTAGTAAACACAACCCCTCCCTTGCTAGCTTCTTCTCCAGTCCATCCAAAATGGTTTTGGTGTTATTGGATCCAAAGGTTCCAGAGTTCACATCAAATCTGAACATACAGGTGTCTTCAACTCCAGTGGTGTGTCTGAGCGGACCAGCTCCGATTGCTTCAGAGGTGTAGTGTCAGTGCCATGTCTGAGAATTTGGACTCTGCTCTAAAGTTAGAGCCAACTCTGTCCCTTGGAGCCTTGACATAAGGCAGCTCGTCTCATACTCCCTCTTTGAGTGCTCTGCCTGAGAGAGGAAAGGAGCTTACAGCCCATAAGCATGTTTTTTTCAAAGCTGTTAATTTCTTGCTCTCTCAGGCATATGAAATAGTGGAGCGAGCTCTATCCCTAGAGCTCTAACTTCACACTTTTAGCTCCGACTGCCCCAGCCTGCTCGTCTGTGTGTCTTGAGCCTCATTCATATTTACCACAGGGACAGCCAGCTCAAGCTAGCTGCCAGGATATACCCTTCAGGGTACACCGATTTTCTTCCAAGAGTTCTCCAGAACATCCCATCAAAGAAGTTCCCAAGAAAAGAAAGTGCTAAAGGAGGCACTTACACTCTCCTCAAGAGTCTGTCACTGAAGATACCAACTTTGAAGGGAGCGGGTCCCCAAGATCACCACCTGACGACGTCTCATTAGGAGACATTCTAGAACTCCTAAAGCAAAGAGATGGTTAGTCTCCCATCAACCCTTCCCAAGAGGAGTCTGTATTCCTGGAAGCTTTTGGTGTTGGCCCATCTACCTCCTGGGTGACTCTGCCCACTGTTGAGCTTATTGACTTGGTGTCTCAGCGGCATGGAAGGAGCCTGATACTGTTGAACCAATAACCAGGAGACCAGACAAGATCCTGGCACTGCCTAAGGACAGACTTCATTGGAGCAAAGGAGTACCATTTGATGCTATGGTTGTAGCAGCAGCCACCAAGAAGGAACTAACAAGTGTTTCTCTGTCCATCCTCCTAACAAGGGAGACTAGGACATTGGACAGATTTATGAAGTATAGTTATGCTTCAGTGACCTTTGTTCTTTGATCGCTGATCTATCTGGCACACTTCACAAAGACTTCAGAGGGATTTGATTAAAGAACTTGCCAAATACCTCTCTGGGACCATATCTTCCAAGGCAGAGGGCAATGTTGCCTTGCAGTTGGCCACCCTTCAGTACACTTCCAGTTCATCCATGAGGCTCATCTCTCATGCAACAGAAGACACCTCACAGGCAGTGTGTTCTGGTATTTCCATCAGAAGCCATGCCTGGATGTTTTGTGTGACTTTGTGGAACCCTTCAGACCTTCCTTTGTCAATGCTCCCTTTGAGAGAAGTTCCCTGTGTGGCCCTAAAGTGAAAGACATGCACTGCAGGTGTAAGCAGGAAGGAAAAACCCTGTCTGTTGTAGATGTACATTTTTCAACCCCGCAACAATCCTTTTGTAGGAATCAAGGTCATAAGATGTGGTTCAGGAAATCCCAAGGTCCTTTTAAAGATCCTTGTGGAGATAGTTCCCCCAGGGGCAGAGGGGGGAACTCTAATGTAAGATGCCTCCCTTGTGCCAGAGGGGGTCCACAAAACCAATAATTGAGAGGTTCTCTCTCTGACAGATCCTACCAGTGCTCCTGAAAGGAGGTTCGACTATCCTCTGGTGGCTCTTGGGGATCATTTATCCCTGCACCAGAGAGCTTAGTTAAATATTACAAAAGATTAGTAAGTGCAGAGGATAACATCCAGAGGTTGTATCATACCATTTTCCCATCCACCTCCTTTGGTTTCACAGAAATTCCCTGATGCACCACCCAATCAGAGAGAGGCAGTAGCACTAGAAATAAGCTGCTAGAAAAGTCATCCAAGAAGTCCCCCCAGACCAGAGAGGATCCAGAACTTACTCAAGATTCTTTTTAGTGCCAAGGAAGACTGGAATGGAGACCAGTTTTGGATCTCTGCAATCTGAGTCAGTCAGTTCAGTACACAAAGTTCTGGGTGGTCTCTCTTCAGTCCATACTTTTCTGCACAAGGACGATTGGATATGCTCAATAGATCTTCAGGATGCGTACTGTCATATTAAAATGAACAGGTGCGCCAGGAGATATCTGTGCGTCTGGCTGGGTGCCATTCATTAACAGTTCAGAGCTCTGTCCTTTTGTCTCACTACAGCCCCCAGTGTGTTCACCAAGTGTATGGCAGTAGTGGCAGCTCACTTGAGCTTGCAAGGATTCAAAGTGTTTCCTTATCTGGATGACTGGTTCATCACCTGTCCGACCAGACAGCAAGTGATGCAAGGATGAGATTACTTGCTCCAAATTTGCTCCCGTTTGGGTATTTCAATCAATTACAACAAATCTCATCTGGAACCAACTCAGAAATTAGAATTTGAGTGCCATTTTCAACATAATCACATTAACAGCATCTCCATTTGGTGAGAGCTCAGACTGTTCAATTCTAGGTCATGAAAATCATTCAAAACTCCTCTCTTTGCTCAATTAATCCTTCAAGCTTTAGGATCCATGTCAGCGGTAATCATGCTAGTGCTGTTATCAAGTTACTATATGAAAATACTACAATGATCCTTAGCTACTCAAATGATTAGTTCTTTGCCATCCTTTGTCCAAAGATAACTCAAGATTGGAAGAAGTTTCTCCTATGGTGGATACAGTCAAGTCAAGGACATAAAGGTCATCCCTTTGTTCTTCCCCAACCCAAGGCCATAGTGACCACAGATACTTCACACATCAGGTGGGGGCATTTCCTGGGAAGGATAGTCCAAGGCACATGGCCCCAAAAGAGGCCAACACATAACATTAGTGTCCTGGATATGAGAGCTGTCCTAGCATTACAGGTGTTCCAACACGCTTTCTCCACTGTGAATGTTATGATTTATATGAACAAACATGTCAGTGGTCTGGTGTATCAACAAGCAAGGGGGAACCAAATCTTATCTGCCACACTCTTTGAGCTTCTTGACACAATAGGTGATCTCATCCAATCGATTTCTGATAGCAGTGCACATTCAGGGGAAGTCCAACATGATTGCAGGTAATTTGAGCAGGTTTATTTTAATGCCTCATGAGTGGTCTCTGTAAGAAGGTGGCAGAGAGGATTTTCTGTAAATTGGTTCAACTGTGCTGCGACCTTTTTGCATCCTCTCAACAAGTGCAACAGGTTCTTTGCCCTCAGCCCCCTTGTCTGGGAGATGCTGAGAGATGCTGTACTTCATGATTGGCCTGCCAGTCTCCTTTATGCCCATCAACTCACACCCCTCATACCCAAATTTCTTCATAAAGCATCCCAGTTGAAGATAGCAGTAATCCTCATTGCCCCTTATTGGCTTCATCAGATTTGTTTTCCCTTTCTTTGGCGTCATCGTCTTTGCTCCCTTGGATCCTGGATCACACTCCAGACCTTCTGTCTCACTTGACAGACTCTATTTATCCAATCATTTCAGGCCATAAATTCTGCACTACTTTTGATTGCTAGACAGCCCAGGTTCTCCTCACCATTCTATCTTATCCTTTTATTTTCTCACAAAGCTTCCACCAGAAAACTTTACAAATGTAAATAGAAAAAAATGTTTTTTGGTCACAACAGAATCGATTTAGATCCTTTTTATTTTCCTGTACAATTAGCTGCCATCTCCAACTTTCATGTTGGAGTAGATAATTCCTCTCTAGCATCTTCCAAACGTTGTCAGGTCTTTCTAAGAGGAATTCTTCTAAGACTTCCAATTAAGGATCCTGCTCCCCTTATGGATTTAAATGTTAATATTACAAGCTCTAACCCAGTCTCCATTTGAACCTTCATCTAAGACCAAACTAAACTGTTTAACTTGGAAAACTGTATTTTTAGTAACAATAACCTCTGTCAAAAGGGTTTCCGAATTGCAGGCCTGGTCTTCTAAGACCCCTTACTTGAATTTTCATAAAGACGGTGTATCCTTAAAAACAAACCCTTCATTTCTTCCTAAGGTGGTGTCAGAATGTAATATGACTCAAACTATTAATTTACCAGCTTTCTTTCCAAGTATTTCATATAGAGGAGAGTATTTGCTACACGTTAGATGCTGCTCATAAATAATTACGCCTTTCATTACATAGAATGAAAGATATTAGAAAAACAGAACTGTTTGTATCTTTTTCAGATTCAAAATTGGGCAAACTTCTATGGTGACAAAAATCAAATCATTGTTGTAAAGATATTTAGAGGTTCTTTTAAGTAGGTCCAGTGATTCCGTAATAAGATCTATGATGCTATCTGCTACCTCTTTTAGTTGGCAGTCTATAAATTTAAATAGCTATTGTACAAGTTTTAGAGGATGTGGCATCAATAATAGGGTGTAAAGGGGTTTCTTATTACACTCTTGTGTATTTTCAGGATACCTAAGATTGTAGGGGTTTTTGGATGTATAGTTTTTAAATAGTCAAATTCTGTCTGAGTGATAATCCCGAGTAAATAGGTCATCCATCTTATCTATACTTTGATATGCTAAATTTCTGTGGTTAACTGAGACCTTTTATAAGCATCACTATACAACAACTCTAAACATTTTATTTACATAGTCATTAGAATTCGTAACCACTAAAACATTTTTTTTCAAAATAGGGAAATAATGGGATGTATTGGGGGATTGAATGTACTTGGTCTTTTACAGGTAATAGAAGAAATGTCACCTGATTGTCTAGGCTCATTCTGAGAAAAATAAAGGGTGAGGTTCAGTTTGAGTAAATGATCCGAGATCTATGAGTACGTCGTCAATACATGCCCTCCTAGTAGGGACAAATGTAATGCCATTTTCAAGTAGATTGGCCCTTTTGTAATTAACATCAGTGTCGCTATAATTAGTGGCTTTTGGTTCAGTGGTCCTCGAATATCCTTCCTTAGGGTCCTCCCAGGATTTAGTTAGCTGGTGACTTTGTCTTAAGAGTTGAGGAATAATTGAAAATTGACTACATCATATATAGAAGTTATGTATTCACCACAACCTTCCATCTGTGTTGTCCAGTTTTATTCTTCCTCAACTACTCTCCCATTAACCCCCTCCAAGTCATTCTTTTGGATGCATTGAAGATGCTGAAGGAACCTTGTTCCTTTCTTTGAGTCTCAGCATTTGCTGGTTGTATTAATATTTTTATTCCTTTGCAATTCTCTATGGATAGAAAGGGCAGCGAACAAGATCTGAGGTATGTTAGGGACTAGGGCATTATGAGAAAGGGAGGAGCTCAAGAGCTTTCAGTGATCCACAAGCTAGTAAAAGCAGCCGAGTCTCATCCGAGGATCAGATCTGAAACAGAGTTGAGGAAGAGTGAAAATGGGCAACGCAGATGGAACATTATGGTGAGTACATGATTTCTTTTTAATCCTATTGCTGCTAAACATTTAAATTCCAATCCTAATATTTTTGACCAGGATAGGTAGATTATGGATATCGGGAAAAAGTTTACATTCTGCAACATTGAGAATGTTGAATTGTTACGCTCGTATGCTAAAGTTTATTCTGGCTAATTGTGCAGATACGAGTAATGTTTTGTCTGCATTTTTGCCTTGTGAGGAAAAATCTGCTTTAAATAACATTCCTTTGTACAAGTCACAGCTTATTATTTATAGTATGTGTATGACTCTGTTGACAATTCTTATAGGGCTATAGCCATTTGTACTGTTTTGAGAAAGTTTGCCTGGCTGTTTTTCTCAGAACCTCTCAAATTATGTTAAATGAGATTTTAAATTCTCCTTTGGATAGAGATTTAGTTTTTGGTTCCTCTGCTGTAGTTGTCAAAAAGTGTGATGAAAGGGGCAAGCTGATGCAGGGGATCGCTAAGATTTTTCAACCGTCCTTTTCCAAATTTTCTAAGGGATTCTCTAACCTTCATACAGTTTTTGGTAAAAAGCAAATTGAAGCAATCTCGACAAAATGCTGGTAAACAGACTTTTAAGAGGAAATGGCCAGGGGTGTCAATAAAGAATTCAAGAACCGGCCAAAAACCAAGGACAGTCAACAACTCAGAATGACTATTTTAAGGGTCCTTGTCTCCCTCCCACCCTGCCAGTCCTTTTTCTCTTCCAGAAAAACAAAATTTAATTTTTCTCTGTGACAACAGACAATCTCAGACAAATGGGTTCTGAAGATCATTCATCAAGGTCACAGACAGCAGTCTGAGGAAATCTCTCCTCTGCAAGGGATAATTACTCATCCAGTAGACCAGATTCATTTATTTCCCCCGTCCTCCTACACATGCTGCCCCAAGGCATGGTAGAACCAGTTCCTCCTTCCCAGGTAACTCCTTTATTGAATTATGTAGTCATATAAAAGAAAACAAACCATATTGACATATTACCATTTGCAGCTATACATCACATATATCCTTTTGTATAATTGTCACTCCAACATAAAATAAATTAATCAATGCTTGCCTTCCTGTAAACCTCACTCTTCCTCCAAAGCACTATTATGCATGTATTCTTCCCACAATTTCCATATTTTTTATGTTATTTACTCCTACCCTATTCTAAAGATCCCACTTTCACTTTTTATTTGTTGCAATATGCAATACTTGAAATGTAGTTGGTTTGGACTTTGATTTCCATTTTCTAATAATTGCTTTTTTGGCAGCCACCAGAATTAAACTTAACAAGACCTTACTCTGTCTAGGTAATTCATATCCTGTATCCCAGCTCAGAAAAGTAATTTCCTTAGTTAACACCCATTTGCTCACCCAATATTTCTGACAGAGTATTCTACTGGGAAATTTTAAAGTCTGCCAACATATTACACTCCCAAAACATGTGTTCCCAGTTAACTTTTTTTTGCCATCACACCTTCAACATTTGCCATATACCAGAGGAAGAATTCTTTGCATTTTGCTTGGGGTATAAAAACACTTCCTAGTAAAAAATAAATTTCTAGACTTTGCATGTTTGGGAATCAGCTAATATGTCGTCCCATTGTTTCCTTGTGAATTGCTTATCCAATTCCTCTTAATTTTTTCCAACCTCCTGTGATTGCTTCTGATAGTTATCGTGCAATATTTCATATGCCTTCTTAAGTATCCCATTTTTAACAGCAGCTTCTGTTCTAAATTCAAGTAAAAACTCTACTAGAGCAGGTCTTTCCCTTTGGATTTTCCTCTTTGCCTATGCAATGATATCAATCCCTGATAAGGATGGCAGTCTCTAGCCTGTAATCCAAATGTGTTCTTGGCCTTTTCCCATTCTGCTGCCTTTCCCTCATTATTTGATCCCAATATCTTGGTTCCATTGACAGCTTTCTCGAGTAAATTACAGCCCCCCCTCTTGCTTATTCTCTGTAACCCTAATTGTGGTTATTCATATTAGCAAAATCTCCTTTCTCCATTCTTGTGTTGGCTTAGTTCTCAGAATACTTTTACTTTATGAATGTAATAATCGGTATGGCTGCTGCTGTTTTCCTTAGAGATCTACATCCAAAGTACCACTCTGCGCTTTATTCCTTGAATTCCCCCCCTGCTTCGTTATCATCCCTTTAAAATTGGAATTATAGCTTTCTGTGTGTATTATGCATGAACCTTAGCTGTGTAGCTGTAAAGTTTTCCTTCAAGTCAGAAAATCCTACACCACCTTGTTCTGTTGGAAGGATCACCTTATCCCACTTGACCCTTGTCCTTTTCCCCTCCCAGATAAAACTCGTCGACTCTTTATAAATTACTTCCCACAAATTCTCCTCTGGTTGATAAAAATATGCCTGATGTGTTTAAAAATAAGGGACTTAAAACATTTTCACTGCTTGTATCCAGAACAAGAACCTCCAGTTTCTTAGTGTTTGCATTATCTTTTGTTTAGACTCTTACACATTTCCTTAGCTTCTGTAAAATAATCCTTTTTAATCCATACTTTTAAATACTTGATTTTATTGTGTCCAAAAAAGGAGTATTGCTGAACCATTTCATTTGTCAGTACATAGTTTGCAGCTGTACCGTCTGTTTTAGCTTCATTAGATTTATATCCTAAAAAGACTTGAAATTGTCTCAAAATGTTCTACAACACTGATGTCCTTTTCTGATTTTATCAGGTACAAAATAATAATGTCTGCAAATAATGTCTGCTTTTTTAATTAATATATCAGTTATATCCTTCCACTTCTGAGTCCCTTATATTCTTTATTGTTTGTTATATTTAGAGACATTGACTAAGGGTGGGGAGAGAGGGCACTGTTGCCTGTCCTCTGTTCACAAGCAACTTATCAAAGAGAAGAACCCACACACTTGAAGTTTTGTCTCTGATCCCTCATATAGCCTCCTAATCTTATTGTATCAAGGAATATAAATGCTTGTGTTTCCCCTACTCATGCAATCCCATCTTGCTCTGTTGAGTGTTTCTCAGAATCAAGACCCATCACCACCACCAACGGTATTTTCTTACTTTGTTTCCCTCTGGATCATCATCAGATGTTTGATTCCCCTTCACAAAACCGCATTGATCAATATCTATCAGTTTTGGCAATACCTTTGCCTTTATTTTTGCTGTTATGGACATATGCACTTTATAATGATTGTTTGAAATTGAAAGGGGCTTATACGCATGAAAGGGGCCTATACGCAGCAGGGTCTGATGGGTCTTTACTGTCTTTAATATTAGTCACCACAGCTTTTTTCAGGATGTTGGTGCTTTCTCTCCTTTTAAAATACTGATAAATAAAACTTTCCAGATCTTTATCACTTTCATCCCTCCTAGCTTCCAAGCTTCCACGGGGATGCCAAGTATTCCTGGAGACTTTCCTGCAGATAGATAAAAACAGTGATGTATAATCACATCTACTGCTGTCTTACTTGCTAATCGTTGAGTCTCATCTACCTCTAACCTAGGCTTGGTTCCCTTTGTGCTCTTTTTTAGTTTCCACATTTCTCCTCCTTATACAAATTTTCGTAATGTTCAAAATATCTGTAATACTTCTACAGGTTCTCTGGTTATTTTTCTTGTTATAGGCTCCCTAACTTCGGCAACAACCCTTTCTACTATCTGCTGCCTAAGTTATGCTTTTGCTCAGGGGTTATTATCAAAAAACAGTTGCTTAACAGCAATCTTTCTAAACTAGTGTATATTGTCCAGATACTCCCTTATTTTCTCCTTATCTCTCTGCAGTTGTACCTCTTCTTGTTCCGAGTTCCCCCTTATTCTGCAATATTTAAACTTTTGTCAGCCCCTCTAAATAATTATTTCTTAACCGTATCACTTTCTTTTATTTCACCCTATTTTTAAACTCCACTTTCATTTTATTCAACTTACTAGATATCCCGTAAGAAAAAACTTTTGTTCCCTAATAACTCTTGAATAATTTCCACTACTTTCCATGCTGAAAGCTGAATATTTTTCACAAAATTTTGATAAGCTCCATAATAGAAAATGTTAGGTAGAATATAAATACATGCCAGCGTAATCCTCCTTCCTTGCCAGTAGACCCTTAATACTACAAATCAACCATTATTACCGTTTTCCGTCTTGTTTCACTGTTGGAGCTCCTCCAGCGATTAGTACAAGTACTTCCTTTTTCCCTTGACCAAGATATTCTGCTGAATATTCATCCTGAAATCCTTTCTTTATGAAATTCACATGCTCACTTTTTCCAAACGTGTCTCATGTAGCATTGCTATTTGAGTTATGCATTTCTTAGCATAATTTAATACTCTTAGCTTTTTATCTATACCTGAGAGACCGTTCAAGTCCCAAAGTAATATGGGTAGTGTAACTATTACGAGTTGAAGTTATTGTACTCACCTATTATGTATATATGTCTTTTTCTGTTTTTTTCTGTTACGCACACCCACTAATTTTTGGCAGGTTGATCTTGTATACATTTTTTTTCTTTTCATCTCCATTTCAGCCTGTCACCTTTTGCAAGAGTTTGTGTTAATGAAAAAAAAAACCTCAAAAAAAACACCTTTAATCTGCTAACTTAAAGCAAACAGACAAAACTATGTACACCTTCAAATAAGTCTAATCCTGCTGGTAAGAATAATTGCCCCAAGTTGACAGTTGCATCGATGGGCATTAAACCTACAATTAAGGTCATCCATGCATGTTAGTCTGTGCTCTTACACTAATTACTGTCTTGTTGTATCTTTGTTCCCCTCCCAGATATGTAAAACCTCTTTTATGCTTTTAGAAAACGTTAACTTTTACCCCCAAGAAAAAGTTCTCACTGGCTAGCTTTAAATAAAACTAAATTGTACACTCTTCTGGTAAATGCATTGAAGTGTTTAGTTAACAGAGAAGCTGCTTTCTTTTATTTACTTCCAGTAATTTCAGTGTGTTACTGAGCTGTTTGTCCTTGTACCTTTTAATTTTATATTTCTATCAACAAACTGTGTCTAGCTCTTGAGATTTTACTGCCTAAACTGTACTCAGTTTGTCAACATGGAAACATAAGGGCAGAATGTACAGCTGCCTCCAGCTGCAGACTTTGCAACTCACACGGATGCATTTATCTGGTAAAGGAAAACGTTTTATTACATCGACAGTGTTTTCTTATTTTTAGCACACCTGCTTATACAACAAACCTGTTGTCAAATTAATCCCAGAGCATTAATCCAGACATCCACCTATGCAAAAAGAAAGAAGAAACATCTCAACTGTGTACATTATAATCAGTGTGCTTTTATACCCCAGCACCCCATCCCAATACTCAGGATTATAGCATATTAATTTGAACATGCTTTTGTCCAATCTTCTCTTTTTACACTCTACTGCCTACATAAAACTAAAAAAAAAAAAAAAAAAAAAAAAAAAAAGTACTTTTTTACTTTAGTATTTTTATCACACACAACAATCACTGAAAATGCTTTATTGTATGACATGCAGTTTATATCATAACATGATTTATACAAATACTTTCAAGAATACTCACAGTTGTTCTTTTCCCCTTTTTTCCTTTTAATGTCTTTCCAAACATTAATGACATGAAGTGACAAGTTTAACAGTCAACAAATGTCCAATTTATCTTTTTTCTTGTAACTCCATACTGTACAAGTATGATTTATGCTTTATATTTTCACATTTATTTGCTAATTTCAGTGTTGCTGGTCGTCTTCCTGTTCATCTCCAGCTCCAGACTCTGGTTCAAGTCCGAGGTACTCCCAATTCTTCTAGTCAACTCCTGTGCTTTTTTTGTGCGTCTCAAACATTTTCCTTTGGGACACTGGACAAGGTTTCACTGGCAAAGTGTGTCTGTGGACTTTTATCAGAGGAATGAGAAGCAGTGTCCCCTTCTGTTTGTCAGCTCATTTTTTGTTGGACAGACTAATTTCTTGCTTAGCCTGTAGTGCATCAAAAAATGGCTTTGATCCTCCAGGAAAAAATATTCTGAATACAGCTGAATGCAACAGCTCGACTTTCTCACCTGCCACTTGATATTCGGTGATTGATGGAATAAATTTGCTTCCCTTCTGCCTCATGTAGAATGAATAATCATTTTCCACAAATGCTCCACTGTCTCCAGGTTTTAATATTTTACCTTTCTGCTGCAGTTTGGTCAGGATCGATTGCATTTTTACTAATGCAGATCTTTGTTGCTTTCTCATGGCTAGGTTTGGATCATAAACATGTGCCCTTTCAATTAACAAATCCTGCTGGAAAATGTCTAGTTGCTTACTTGTGCTTAATTAATACAGTGCTGTCGCTCTCTTCCAGTTTCTGTGGTATAGCAGAAAATCTCAGGTTTCCTCTGCGTGTGTTGCCTTTTAATGCTGTCATTTTTAAAATAACTTCTCTTGTAGTCTCAGATTCAACCAGCTTTTTCTTCATTTCGACCTCTTGAGTTTTGCAATTTTTATACATTCATCTGAATAGCTGTTTTAAAAGTTTTGTCCTTTTTTCAGGCTTTTATTTGAATTGCTATACACTTTCAATATTTCATTTATTTTGATCAACTCTGAGCACATTTGACTTATTTTTTCACCTAAATTACTGGAAGCCATCTCTTGTAACAAAGCTGGGGCTTGAAATGCTTTTTCTGAACTGCTGCAGGATTCTTCCCAGGCAATGTCTTCTCTTCACCTTTTCTTGTTGATTTTCATTCAGGCTCTCATTAGTTTCTTCTTTGCTGGCATCCAGGCAGCATACTTACTGGCCAGTAACTGAATTTTACTAAAACTGTCAGAATTGCTAGCCCTTATTTTCTTCCTTCACACTGGGAGAGCTAAAGTTAAGCTTTTTACAGTTTGCAGGCATCTTGGTAGTCCTCTAGTTGAGGATGTTTTTAGTGCCAAAGAGAGAACATGTGCAGAGATCAGTTCTGTGCCTTTCTTTCCTAATCCTGTTTGTGATGATGCCCGAGTTCAAAATACTGTCACTTCATAACCTCTTACCTTTTTTTCCTCCTTTGTTTCCTGATAATGTTAGATTTAAAGTTTGCCTATCATCACATCCTTATTCATCCAGACTTCAGGTGCTTTTTAAGGTTCTGTGCATCTGCATCACATTCAGTTCTGTGATTTACCGTTTGGACTATCCACTGCAGCAAGAGTGTTCACAAAGTGTCTATTTCCAGTTATAGCTCATTGGAGGCTACAAGAGATCCACATTTTTCTATATTTAGACATGCTTATCTTTGCAGATTCTTCAAAGTGTCAGGTGAGAGATCTCTTAGCTGGAATTCCAAGAGAACATCATACTTCTTTTATAACTTCAATACATAGGATTGTGTTGCTGGTGAGTCAGCAGGACAACGTGGGTCAAAGAAAAAATAGGTTTGTATCTAGAGCTTCTACTCTGACTTGGGTCACTGCAAGAGAAGTACATCAGGATTTTGGGACTTAAGGCATCTATGATTCTCATGATACTAATTGCAAGGCTCCACATGAGGAACATAGTGGTATATGAAGTCTCTTTGTTTGCAGCACCGTCTATTGTCCTTTCACGTCCCAGTGCTGGGCTTTGTCAGAAGGGAAATCACTTGATGGAGACAGCAAATATCGTTAAATCTAGTTCTCCTCTTCTCCATCCCTGTTCCAAAGCAGTTTGTTACCTTGAACTCCTTAGACTTTGCTTGGGGAGCAGTTTTAGTAGGGATGAAAGTGAAAGGTGTGCTAGACACCAAGGGCAGACCCAAGCACATAAATATAAAAGAGGTGCTTTCCCTGACCAAGGCACTCCACTCTGTGAATCATTTTTGGTCCCCAGGACCTGTTCAAGTTGTTATAGACAATACCACAGTCATGTGGTACATCAACAAGAAAGGGGGTCCAGGTCATACCTTTGCAGGTTAGCCGTATTAATTAGGGATACAGCTTCTCTGCACAGTAACACTCTGCAGGCATCCTGTATTGTGTTACAGCAAAAGTATATGGCAGACAAGCTAAGCAGGACAACAATGGCTTCTCCTTGGGATCTTAATTTTGTATTTAGAAAAGCTAAGATTTGCTACATTGAAACCAACTAATCTGGCTGACTTGAGTTTCTTAACACTGAAAGCTGTTTTATTGACCTCTGCAAGAAGAGTATCTGAGTTGAAAGTTCTTGTAGTGAGTCGACCCTGTTATTTTCTCAAACACAGGGTTTCTTTGCAAACTAATCCTTTTATGCCTAAAGTGGTATCTCGAGATTACTTTAAGCCAATCTGTCATTCTCCCCATTTCCTTCTCTTACACTAAGCAAGGGAAAAATGATACCTTGGATGTCCACAGACGACTTAGGTAATTACCTTGACAGAATTTAGATCTTTCAGATCCTCAGATCACTTGTTCCAAAGACTTTTCTAGGTAAGAAGGAACAGCCTGTGTCAACAAACTATTTGCAAATGATTGTTTTAGGCTATTACCATTTATTATACTCACCTCAATAGAACTATTCCAGGAAGGGTTAAGACCCACTCTGCCAGAACTTTGGCTTCATTTATTGCTTTTTGGAGATTCTGGACATATAGAAACAGCAATGTGGGGTCCTTTATACATAAATTTACAAGGCATTGCAAGTTTGATTCATTCTCTAGATTTAGATCAGGCGTCGTCAAGACTATTCTCAAGGGGCTCCTGGACCTTTCCCCTTCCACCTCCCAAATGTAGTAAGCTAGTGTAATCTACCCATATAGCTAAGGCTACTGCTGCAGTAATCAGTTTGATTAATATAGTGCAGTTATGTAAGTAAACTTACCATAACAGCAGATGTTCAAATGATCACTGCTGCGGTAGCCACTCCCTCCCTCCATCCCCCTTGATTTTTGCTGTTTCGTTTATGCCGTGGTATGAATACTTATTTTTTTGTTGTATTTAGAGTTGACCTTTCCGGGCTCAGTATATTTTTCTCTGTTGGCTTGACAACTCTGAACAACTTGGCACCCAAGCCTGTCTTTTTAGTCATCTCAGATTGAGCTAACTGACAGTTTGGGCAAGTGGAAGGTGCCCTGCAGCTTTGGAAGCTGGCTGTGTCTTGTCAGGATACATCTCCTATAACTAAGGCTACTGCAGCAGTGATCATTCAAGTGTCTACTATTATTGTAAGTTTACTTATACAGCTGTACTGTCTGCTTATCTAGACCTCAGACTACCTGCATATGTTCCTCAACATATCACATATGATAATGATTGTGATGTGTTGTTGGGCGTTGTAGGCGTCCACTTCAGGTTGTTGCTCCACAGCAGCGCACACTGACAAACCTGCAAGAGTATAACAGAACCCAAAATTGAACTGTTGTGCAGTGCTTTTACATGTAATACCAAAGTTCAGATTTCTTCCATCACAACTTAGATTTACGAGATAATGTAGGTTTTACCAGTTAATCATGGTAGGGTTAGTGTAACTTACCCTTGTAATAATCTGTAAGAGTATACTTAGGGGAGAGGTGATGGGATTATTGCAGGTGTGTATCAAATAGACTTCGAGTAACTGAAACTGGTTACATGACCAATATTTTTTTCCTTTATAGCCAGAGTCATCCTGTTGCTTAGGTTAATGTCTTTCTCATAACTCTAATCTACATTGGCCAACGTATGCACGTTGTAAAGCCACAGTTACCCTGCTGCATCTGTGGTCTCCCTCTCTCTCTCTTTCCTTCACTGCTTCAAAACTGTTTGCCACTTGTCTTTCTTTTCTTTTGCTGAAGTAGTTCCTTAGTTAATTCATTTACAATTGAAATCAGTTTGTATTTCTTTGTACTGGGAGAGAAAAGTGTTTGTTGTTGTTGGATGGGGTGGTGGTGTGAGCAGGAGCGGCCTTTGGTGAACTGGTGCTCTAGGCAAAAGGGCTCCACGGTGCCCCCCCCCCCACACACACACACACACACTACCCGGTGCCCCCATCCTAGTCTTCCTACACCAAGTAAATACTGGAAAAGCACCCCTGCTAGACCGGCGCCCTAGGCAGCCGCCTAGTTGGCCTATGCCTAAGGCTAGCTATGCTTGTGAGGCACATTTGTGTAATTTCATCCTCACTAAAGTAAATTAGGCATGATTTTTCTTCTGCAGTCACATTTGTTAAAGAATTCTGTTTTCAGCATTTTCATTTTTATTTTTTTTAAAGGACACTGGATACTTAACCAGTGGACCTTGTGCAGAATTAATGAATATGGAATGTTGCCAAGTGTCATTACACCAAATTCACTTTCAGCCTGAAACGTTATCTTTGCATTCGGGCTAGTACAGAAATGCTTTTATAAGGATCAAAAAAACTGCTTCATCAGGCGTATAGGGGGCTTCTTCCTTCACCAGTAATCTAAACCTTTTCTGAATTGAGACTTTATTTCCTTTACGGTGACCCTTATCAGGAAACCTTTTTAAAGCAAAATGTTTGAATGCCAGTTTTTTAGTGTTGTTCAGCCATATATCCTTTTACAAGTTTTAATAGGGTTTGTAGAAAGATGTCTAAAAGCCTACGAGACAAACTGCAAAAACTAAAACTGTTTGCTAGAAAGACATGGTCCTTTCATTCATGAAAGTGTAATGAATTAAAGAAGACAAATTAAATTCAAGAAATGAGATGGAAAAGATGTGAAAGAAAAGGTAGAGAGCGAGCCCAGTAGGGAAAAATCTAAAGTCAAAGGGATTACATTAATCTTCAGGCTGCAATAGACCTGTTTTTGAGGGTAAGTCAGAGATTTCAGCATCTTCAATCATTAGGAGAAACAGTTATTTTTTTATTTCTTTGCATTTGCTAACTTTGATAGTTTGAGCTAGTAGCTCAATGTTCTTCTTGTTTCACTGTTGCAGTCATCACACTTGGGGTTAATCTGACTGTAGGTAGCCCTCAGTGGGCCTGAATACCAGAGTCTTCGGATTTCTGCGTCGGATGCTGTTGCCTCTTCCATGAAGTCAGGTCGTCAGAGGTATAAATCATTCAGCCGACGCCATTACATCAGTTTTTCTTGCTCCACCCTTTCTTGCCGCGTGGAAGCTCGAAGCAGAAGCAGTTTGCAAGTACCGGTTGGCCGCTACCTAAAATTTTCATTTTTCGAGTTTCAAACCTGAAGTCTTCTAAAGCTAAGTACCCTGTTGGGGATCCTTTTTTCTTGCTCTAACCGATGTCAGAAAAAGTTAATAATTGTCTTGCCTGTGGAAAGCAAATACCTCACAGAGATTTTCATTCTTACTGCGTCACCTGTTTAGGCCCGGACCACGACTTTCCTCGCTGTCGGTATTGTGCCTTGTTTAACGCCCAAACTATTCATCGTTGGACTATCTTTGTCACTAAATTCTTTTGCTCTCATTCTCAGTATTCTGAAATGGCTTCGATAAGCCGTCCAACTACCTATCTTCTGAAAAAAACATAGGGATAAAGACAGAGACAGACCGCATAGGGCCAAAACTACTGACAACGCTTCCCCTATGGAAAAAGTTCACAATGACTTGTCTATCATCCTTCCCTGCCATGCCCAAGTACTTGCACCCCTAGGAGGAAAATTTACCCTGCATGCAAAAAACTGGATGTCCATTATTCAGGACTGATGGGCCCTAAACATTGTATCCCAGGGATACAGATTCTACTTTCACTCACTGCCAACCCCAAGTGGTTTGCCAAACCTTCCTCCAAACCAGTGGGCAAAGGCTCAAAAGCAAGTACTTTCTCTTCTCAATATCAGGGCTATTCAACACGTTCCAATAGAGAAAAGGGGACAGGGTTTCTACTCCAGACTGTTCCTGGTGCCCAGAAAAGAGCACTCTTGGCGCCCTACCCTGGATCTGTCAATTCTCACCACTTTCCTGGTTGTCCCAAAATTCAAAATGCTTACACTGCAGCAGCTTCTTCCTATGCTAGCCAAGGATGCCTGGCTAGTCACCCTAGACTTAAAAGAAGCTCATCTGCACTTCCCCATAAGGGAATCTTGCAGGAAATATCTACGTTTCAGGGCAGGCTCTATGCACTAATAGTTCTCTGCACTTCCCTTTGGCTTATCTACTGTGCCCAGGGTATTCACAAAGTGTCTGGCTCCAGCCATTGCATACTGCAGGCAGAGAAATATTCAAATTTACCCATACTTGGATGACTGCCTGATTCAGGCGGACAGTCAGGAATTGCTACTTCAGCACCTGGCATTTGTAAAGAGATTCCTAACTTCTCCAGGATACACCATCAATGATAAGGAATCACAACTGGTGCTCAGCCAAAAGATTGTATTCTTGGGAGCAAGCTTGAACACAGCTTCTCAGATGGCATTCCTGACTCCAGAAAAACAGGTTTATTTGACAAACTGCTTCAAACTAATGGCCACCAGAACCCAGCTATCTGCAAGAAAAATACTGCAATACCCAGGGTTCACGGTCTCATGCATTCTACTAATTCCATATACAAAACTGCATATGAGGAAACTTTAATGGTACTTAAAAAGTATCTGGTGTCAACATTCTCAGGACATGGAAACAGTGATTCCTATCATTCCTTGTCTAAGGGCAGAGTTCCTTTGGTGGGCAGAGGCATGCAACCACAACAAGGGACTTCCTTTCACTCAACCCTTCACCGCCCAAACCCTGACAACAGACGCATCAGACTATGCATGAGGGCCTCACATGGCAGGCAAATGGAGCCCAGGACAAATTCCACTGCATATCAATCAAAAAGAAATGTTAGCTGTAGAGTTCTCAGACAGCCTTCAAATACCTTATCCTTCTAGGACAACTCCTGATAAAGGCAAGACAAACACCACAGTTATTTGGTACATAAACAAGCAGGGGGGAACTTATTCCCACCCACTCTGCAGGTTAGCCATGACCCTGGGGAACACAGCCTTGAGCAACCAAGTGCACCTGCAAGCTCAATTTTTGCCAGGCTAACAAAATTCAATGGCAGAAAATGTTAAGCAGAAATCTACTGGACCCACATGAGTGGAAACTGGAACCCAACTCATTCAAACTTCTAATCCATAGGTGGGGGACACTAGAGGTGGACCTCTTTGCCTCGCCCCAAAACCATCAATTGAGCAAATTATGCACCAGAAATCCTCACAGCAAAGCGTGGAAAGTGGATTTCCCTATCCTTTACATGGGAAAACCTCTCTCAAGTTATGGCTTTCCCCCTCTGCCCCTCCTCCCTCAAGGACTACTTAAGATCAAACATGACAGACTAAGGACAATCCTTATTTCCTCAGACTGGCAATGCCAGCACTGGTACCCACTCCTACGCAGTCTGACAGCAGTGCCACCCTGGCACCTACATCAGACCCCTTCCCTGCTGTCCCAGCAGGAGGGACAGATTTTGCATCTACTGCTGCAAACCCTGAACCTTGCAGCCTGGCTTATCCCCTGAATACACCACCAGCAACACTCAGCAAACAGGTGCTGTACGTCTTCCTTGAGGCCAGAAGGCCTAGTACTAGGAATTCCTATTCAGAAAAGTGAAAAGGTATTGTTCTTGGAGCCAGTCTTAAGGAGAGGACACAGCCATGCCCACCTCACCTCAAATCCTATATTACCCAGCAGAGCTGCTCCACAGAGGCCTATCCTTCTCATAAATTAAGATTCATGCCTCTGCCATCTCCGCTCATTGCAATACTGAGCCACCTCTCTTTTCTCACCCTCTCATCAAACCGTTCCTGAAAGGAGCTAACAATTTAAGGCCCCTGAGGGGAGCTCCAACTCCTGCCTGGGACCTTAACTTTGTACTAGAGAAGCTTATGCTTCCCCCTTTTGATCCTGCTGCTGCAGCAGAGTTAAAATTCCTCTCTTGGAAAACAGCCTTAATTCTAGCCATCACTTCAGCAAGAGGAGTGTGTGATTTCCAGGCACTAATGGCTGTGGAACCCTTCATCATTTTCCATGCCGACAGGGTTTCCCTCAGGACTAACCCATCATTTATGCCCAAGGTGGTATCCAGTGTGGCTTTAAACCAATCCATCCATTTACCGACCATTTTCCCTAATCCTCAGAATAAGGGGGAAAGGATCCTGCACTCCTTGGATGTGCACAGACAGCTCAGGTTCTACCTTGATAGGACTAAACCTTTCAGAAAATCTGACCAGCTGCTAGTCAGCTTTGCTACAGGGACAGAGGACAAGGCCATTTCAAAGCAAACTATTTCCAAATGGATAGCACACTGCATCCATTTCTGCTACAATCACCATGGAAAACCTACCCCACAGGGGATCAGAACTCATTCCACTAGGGCTACCTCAACCTCTACAGCATTTCTCAGGGGAGTCCCTACCAGGGACATCTGGAAGCTGCCACCTGGAGTTCTGTACACACCTTCACCAAGCATTACCACTTTCCTATCTTTTCTAAATCCAGAGCTGGATTTGCCACAGCAGTGTTACAAGGCCTGCTAGCCAGCCCTAATACTTCTTGACTGCCTCCACCCTTACCTCAGCTTTGGGAATCAACCCAAGTGTGGTGACTGCAACAGTGAAACACAAAGAACATAGTACAGTTTTGTACACTTACCATAAATGTAGATGTTCAAGTGTATTCATTGTTGCAGTCCTGGTTACCCTCCCTCTAGCCCCCTGACGTTTTCTATACTTTCTACCTATCCTCTTTTTGGCCATATCTTATGGTACTGGTATTTACTTGTTACTGGAGGTGTTCCACCCCATGTAATTGCTTCCTTTTTTGGGGGCTCATGACTGCTGGGGCAAGAAAAACTGATGTAATAGCATCGGCTGCATGTTTTATACCCCTGACGACCTGACGTCATGGAAGATGCAACAGCATCCAACGCAGAAATCCCAAGGATCAGGTATTTGGGCCGACTGAGGGCAGATAACCCCAAGTGTGATGACTGCAACAGTGAATACACTTGAACATCTAAATTTATGGTAAGTGTACACAACTATACTTTTTTAGTGGAGTCTCAGGGAGGAAATTTCCACAAACATTCACAATTTTAAGTCAGTTTTGCAGGTATCCATAGTGAGAAACATTTTTGCAAGTTGTCTGAGCGTAATGGTAGTAGAAAACTGTTTTGTACATATAAATTAATATTTAACTGAAAAAGATCCTGAAGCTACAGACTGCTGTTAAAGAACAGGTTGCTTTCAAAGGTAATTTATCGGAGGACCTTTTTATACATTAGCTTTGGAAAGAGGGATTACCAGGCAAGAGAATGTTAATTGCTTTCAGCAGATTTTGTCTGTGCGTTGTCCTGTTCAATTTGCTGGGTAAATGGTTCCAGTGTTGAGCAAGGGATCTGCATTTTAGTGTTGGCTGCTCGCAAAAGAGGATTTTAAGATGGTATAACATGCCAGTAAGATGTAGTCCTTTGAGTTGCTTTTGTTTGTACCAGCAATGCTGAATGACCAGAGTCCTCTAACAATGGCCCTTAGCAGCACATTTGCCTGTCTTTGTCAGTCCACATTCACCACATCCTTTCTTGTACAAAAATCAAATGAGAGAGAAAGGTTCATATTCCCCTGGAGAGAAGTGTAGTCTGCCAGACTTCCAATTAATCTTTGATGCTGACTTGGTTCAGCAGTTCCTAAGATGCCTGCTTTGATGAAACTGTACACTTGGTGCACTTGGGTGATGGGAGACATAAGATGCTTCATCCTCAAAAACAGTATTGCAGACCTCTGAGGGTAGATGGATGGTGTGACAACCCGCCTCTGAGCCATTAATCAAGAAGCTTCAATCCTCACCACTGACACTGGTGAAGGACACTCGCTTGGAACGAAAGTAGATGCAGAAATCTGGACCAAACACAATTTCACTAAGAGCACACATGGAACACACTCCTGTCCTGGGGCTGGGTTTTCCGTGTTTCTCACCAGGCCCCAAATAAGAGTCAATCCTACAGCTGTAGACTTGAGTCCTTAGCCAAGTATTCCAAGCGATGTCCTCCACCACCCTCTCTGTTAAACCAGTGTTCTGTGTCCATCTCCAAGTAGCTGACACAAACACACACACTGAGATTTGATTCACTCACTCACTCACTCACTCACTCACTCACTCACTCACTCACTCACTCACTCACTCACCTGGGAAAGGCTGGCACAAATTTACCAACTATGCCCCCCTTTGCCCAGACTGTAAGGGAGATACTGACACCAGAACACTCCAAAGCCAGCTACTCTTAAGATTGTTACCAGTCTATCCTATTATAATTGGTGAAATCAATACTAATACAAATGGTAGAGTTTGACCAATGCAGCAAGGCTTTCAGAAGCAGCCACATTGTCACCAAATAAATATAAATACTCTCAAAGGTTAAAATATTCTCTAAAAGACCAGTCACATTAAAAAGTTTCAACATATTAATTAATTAATTAGTAACTCCTGCATTACAGTATATGAATTACCTGGTAGGTTGGCCTTCTTTGCCAGCTGAGGTGTGCTTTTCTTCATTTTTGTAATGTATCATTACCATCCTTCAATTTTCTTAGGAGCCAGTAGTTAAAAGATTTTGAAAACTACATTGCATCATTGACTCCTTCATTATGCAATTTCAGCAGTCTGGGTTTACAATCCTTGAACTGACTTATTCAAGTTGGCTGAAGTTCTTGTCTTGTCGGGAACCTTGTTGGGTAGCAGTGACTTTCACTATATAAATTAAAAGACTTTTATGCTTTGATGTTCAGGTAAACATTGTTTTTCACATGATGAAAATGGCTGCCTGAGATGGCCCATCCTGCTTACTTGGGGCTGTCTCTTTAATCTGTAACCAGTCTGTTCAGCTGCTCTTTTAAGTCCCACAGCAAAGTAGCCATTGAAAGAGACAGTTGCACACCATAGATGGTTGCAGGAAATTGGTACTACAGTAAGAGATCATCTGAAACTCCATCAACCCAGTGTCTTCTCAAGCAGAGTATATGGTGTCTACTCCCCCCCCCCCCAATTGCAGGAGGTACCCCATATGTATGTAGCTTGCAGCTTATTTCCTTAATTTATAACTGCATCAGAATGTTGTCTGGTGCATTTGGTCCTCATTCCGGTAGGGCAGCTGAGCTTCCCTTTTATTTTTGTATTTTAAAATATTTCTAGTCATATTGTGTGCAAAGCTAACTGCAAGCTAGGCTTGTATACAGTTTTTTAACAAAGTATTACAAGGTGGTTCCCAGAGTAGAATCACTAGTGGATTTTGTGTAATATCTTTTGAAGGGACCCTTTAATAATCTGTCCAGCATCCTATATTAAGCATAAAAATATTGAGTGTAATTTTTTTTATCTGCTATATTGCTACAAGAGTCCTCTTCAAAGTATGGTTCACTTGTGCAAGGTTCTTACGGCAATGGTATTCTTCTGACATAAAAATCTTGAATCAACAAAACAGATACAGTTCTGCCATTAACCTTTCTAGGCATCTATTAATTAAATTTATTTATTTATTTGCTTATTTTACATTTGTTTACCGACTTGACAGTTAACCCATTTTCAGGGGAGGCCCAGGGAGAAAAGCTCCACAATGATTAGTACAGAAAGATAATACCTTACACGCAATATACAATGCGCAAGCTGTTAAAATACAGTACAGAAGACATTTAGCTGTTAGTGTACTGATGTAGTACTGTAGCACAAGTATATAATAATTATACATAAGATCTACTAATTATACAATATAGAATAACATAATGTGAGAAGATGTACAATACAATTGGGTGGCATTACAATCAGTCATTTGGATGCATTCTTACAATGATTAAAATACACTGAGATACTTGAGAATAATCGAGAGGGGCCTTGATTATAGGCTTGCACGGTCTGTCCTTAGTCAATGGCTATCACATGCAGATAGTTTTCAGTGAGTATGTTTGCTATTCAGTTTTTAGTTCTCAGGTGTTAACAGACCTGTTACAGATATTTGGTTTAGTTTCTTGCATTAAGAACTTAAGATGATAGTGGGTTACATGGGCTTTGTATGTAGGGTGTGCCCCAAATATAGATAACTGGCATAAGGCAGATGTTTTGTGCAAGAGGGGCAGATCATTAGATTGTTGTGGGAGGATAGTTGACTGTTTTCAGTGAGTTATAACTTTTTACACTCTGACAAGAATTCTTGTCCATCATTGAGTAAATATCTGCTTAAACTCTTAACTGGTCTGTTTTTCCTTTGGAAAGATGATTTTATTTTTGCTAAGCTGTGCTAAATTAGCTCTGGTCAAGATCTGACATTCTGAATAGTTATCCTTATTCAAAATATTTTCCATTTTTGTACTCTGCTGCAAGAGCCTGCCTCAAAAGTATGCTGCTGGGTAACTGAAATTTAGGTTTTGATGATAGGGAAGAACTGTGCGACCCAGCAAATCTACTCATTATTTAGTTTTCCCCCTTTCTACCTCAGACCTTGTAAAGTTGACCTTTTGCCTTTGTCATGCATTCATGAATTCTTACAATTTTTTTTTCTTGGCTACTTCTTGAGCAAGTTACTTCCAGTCATTCATCACTCTTTCTGTGAAATATTACTTCTTAGTAGTTATGCATGTCTTCAAATATTTGAAAGCTGAATTTGCAGAAGATCCAAGATGAAAATCCAGATATGGCCCAGTGTTTGATGTTCACTGATGCTGGCTAGGTTGGTACTTATACTGAGGTTTTTCTAAGTGGTCAAATCAGACTTCATATCAATATGTACACTATAGAATATAGAACATACTTTGTCCTCCTTTGAGGTGGGGCAGTTGAGGATTTGTGGACATCTGTAATTTTGGTGCTGTCTTAAAATCGAACTTATAGCATACATCTCTGAAACAGCATTATTCCAGAGTTAGTACACGTAAATAAAGGGTTCTGGGTTACAGGCAAATTTGCTTCTGTACAAAAATGGGAGTTTCAAGTATTTAATTTGACGTTACTTTGTTGCTGTAAATAGCTTTGTTTACTTTTCATTGAAGGCAGTTGTGCAGTATGCTGAAGTTAATTTTGTGTTATGTAAGAGTATGGTTGTTAATGATTGAGGGTTTAGTTTCATTTTTAGACTACTAAAGGGCATTTCATCATTGTATGTGTTCTAGTTTATTTCCTGTTTATTGTACTGCCTGCTTAATGGTACTATGCTTATACTGTATGTTTCCATCAGGTATACTAAATGACCTGTGTAGACAAAGGCGTTTGAGTTGTAGCTGCCCATCAGCCTTTTATTGTAGTATGTGGAAACTGACTATTATTTTTGATTGTACATTTTGCTTCATTAGTGTAATGTCTTTTATTGAATGTAATATTGTTACTGCTTCTTTAAAAGATGTATAGTAATTTGTATGTGTATTTCTTTGTTGAAGTGCTGGCAAATATATACATCTTTCAAGTTTTGGAATTTTGTTTTTCATTGCAAAGTTTAATTTTAATACAACAGTATCCTTCCTTTTAACTTCGCTTGAGCTCAGTTGTAGGAGAATTTGGTAAGCTTCATTAAGAACTTTACCTAGATAATAAAGTTATGATGCTTTGGTTTATGTTGTAAGGCTGAACTCTATTTTAGAGAGAGAAAGAAGAGGCAACATGATCCTAGTCATTAAAGACTAATCTTTGAATTCCACAGTGAGTCATTGTACAGTGTACGTCATTCTGTTGGTAGTGGGGTGACTTGCCTCTCTTAAAGGCAAGGTGATCTCCAAGCCATGCAGGCCTCATATGAGAAAATTGAAATTTAATTCTTGTTGTAATCATGACAGTAATGGTAACTTCTCTTTTGATATCATCTTGTATCACAGGTATTGGAAACTTTGCTGTAAAATAAGTAGCTTGAAAGGCCTGCTGCTGTCAGATGGAGGAGTAGCATATAGAGAATTACACTATTAGTAGATGGCTGAATGTTGTACTGCGGTAATGTCTTTCAAAAATCTTATCGGTTCAAATGTAGGTACCAGGCTAGTTGCCCTTGCGGGCCATTTTAAGTATAGCCAGTTTCCCTTTTCATGCTCAATATAACCTATCTCATTTTGTTAGTGCGGCCTTACCCATCCCATGGTCAGTAATTGTATATTAGCCCAAATGAAAATAACTGCCACATTTTATATATATATATATATATATATATATATATATATATATATATATATATATATATATAATCTGAGGGGATTCATGCATGGGATAAAGCATTTAGGAGCTGCCTGTATCCATTAGTTGTACAGGGGGCAGTCCTGGAGTAAATTTTCTGTTTCCCATCCATAGATCTAAGTTGCACTTGAAAATGGATAGGTATAAACTTTGTTTTATGTGGATGGGGAGTCAGTTCAGCAGTATCCTCTAAGCTATAGTCGTCCCTTTATACCACTCAGTTGTTGCAGAAGTGATTTAAATCTGTAAAACTAGTATTTTTGATGCCATTTCACTTGCTGATATGCAGTAAATCCATCAGTAGTCGGTCCAGAGCATGCCTTGTCTGCCAGACACAGGTCAACTCTTAGCAGTCTGTAGGAAACCAAGTGTAGTTACAGGGCTTTGAGTTGATCCATTTAGGGCATGTTTAAGCCTTGTATCTTTTCTTTCTGAAAAGCATTTTTGTGTTTGGTTCCAGAACTTCTGCAATTAATTGTAATTTCTCTCTCTCACGATTTCTCCAGTGTCTGTCTTCTGAGTGTTCTGGCTCTTATCATCAGTTGGGCTTCCCTGGGTGTGGAGTTGGCAGTCTCAGTGGTAAGTGAATTTTTTTTGGTTCTTAGTGATATTTCTGTAAGTTTCTGAAACTGTACAATTGTTTTCCACTAACAAAATTAATGAAGTAGACATTGAAGTAATACTAAGAAAGATTGGATAGCTTTAGCCTGGTGTTACCATTTCCATGTATGCAAACATTCTAGAGGTTTGTTCAACAGTTTGGAATAATGAGATGCATAAGTAAGTCATGTCTGACCTAGTGATGTCAGATTTCCCTGTGTGTAGAGTTCATAAGGTGAGTGGTGCAAACTACAGATCTTGGGGTGGTGTGATGCCTGCCTCTCAGTTTCTCTTAACATCTAAAGGTGGGTAGCCATGTTATTGCAGTCTGCAACCATGTCTGTTCAAGTAGCCAAAGCAATTTGTTCTTTCTCTCTTGAAAGTGTAAGTTTTACTTTTCTACTCAAACATTGATTACTGTTGGAATTTTCAGTCTTGTTTTCTATAACATTTTCAGAAAGACAGTATATTTTCTTCATAAAAAATGAACACCAGCTGCTCATCTGTTGCCTAAGCTCAACTATTCGTTTTCAGATTCTCTTTCAGGTTTTTGTTACTCAAGTCAGCGGACGAACATGGTCTTTAAGGACTTTCTTAATGAGTAGCAGATTACTTCAGAAGAAGTCTGTAACATTGTCCTTGAAGACCTTCAGGCTGAGTGCTGTTAAATTTTTTTCACATTTTGTTCTAAAGAAGTATTTAGTGTGAAGAATCAACTTTTGACCATGGTACATTTTTAGGCCTTAAGGCATCCGTTCTAGTAGTTTCATATTCTGTACACAAGAACTATGTCAAACCTTCTGCGGAATGCTTGTTTGCATTTTCCACAACATTGAACTATTATTTCCAGATTTAGCAAAGAAAGGAAGGATAACTGGGTTTGCAACCATTGGATCTGGCTTCACATTTCCTGATCACGCCGATTCTTAATCTCCCACAAGACATGAAATTCTTTCAGCTTTCCAGATGTTAGTAACATTTGTATAGCATCTGACCAAGATCAGGTACTTCTGTAATTTGTAGCTGTGCTATGCTCACATTTCTCCTGTCTGAGTACCCATTTGTTGAGAAGTTTTCTCTGGGAACTTGTGATGTATAATGTACTTGAGTTGTCATGAATGAAGGCAAGCAGTGACAAATTTCCTTCATAGAAGACTGAAGATTTTCCAGCTTTGTCATTGTTTTTTTCTTCAGTCATGTGGCAGAGAAAGGAGCATGCTGTATGAGATTTGATTCAGGCCATTTCCATCATGGTCTGTCATGCACAAAGTTTCCGATGCAAAAAGCTTGTAGAGAATTTTCAGAATGTTTAAGGAGGCTCCTCAGCACCCAGTCCAAAAAAGGATTCCTTTTATGAAAACAGTTCTTACTTCCTTTGTGGAAGTTTGTGATTACATAGTTTTTTTTGCACCAAGAGCAACAAGTGAAATAAATGATGTTCGTGTTTCACTGTTGCAGTCATTACAATTGGGTTATCCTGCTGGCAGGCTTCCTGCAGTGTGCCTGAATTCCAAAGTCTAGGTCCTGCGTCAGTTGCTGTTACCTCCTTCGTGATGTCAGAGCGCCAGGGGTATAAAAGATGCAGCCGACACCATTTTCTTCAGTCTTTCTTGCCACGCGGTGCTCGAAGCAAAAGCAGTTCGCAAGTGCCAGTCGGCCGACTCCTGAGATTTTCAAGTTCGAATTTCAGATCTGACGTCTTCATTAAAAGCTAAGTACCCCGTTGGGGAAACACTTTTCTTGCTCCAGACCGATGTCAGAAAAAGTTAATAATTGTATCTCTTGTGGGAAGCAAATACCTCATAAGGATTTTCATTCTTACTGCATTACTTGCCTAGGCCCTGACCACGACGTTGCTAGTTGTCGGTTTTGTGCTAGATTTAACCAACGCACTATTAAGCGTTGGTACGATTTTGCATTTCATTACTTTGGTAGAAGATTTAATTATATAATGCCGTCGGAACAGCCGACTACCGGAGTTTACAAAAAACACAAAGAAAAGGACAGGCATCCGAGGTCCAAAACAGACGACGAGGCTTCTTCTAGGCCAGTCGCCGGTTCTCAGTGAGGCGCTTTTGCAGCCCCTAATGACCGCTGCGTTAGAGCCGCAGGCTGATACAGAGTCCCACGTGGAGTCAACCAGGCCTACAGAAACTCGAGGTATTGGACCTTCGGAAACCATTCCCTCCGATGGGTCTGGAGCCGCTGAGCAGGCATCTGCTTCTGAGGGCATTTTCAGGCCTACAGAATTATATGTTAAAACGACTCAAACTTCAAAGGCAAAGACTAAAGCAGCTTTAAAGACAAAGAAACAAGTGCAACAGCCCCATGGACATGCCTCCATGCCTAAAAAAAATGCCCAAAATGGCCGAAGACCTGATTACTTTGATCAGGGGTTCTCATCCCCCTCCTAACAAGAGGCGTAGGCAAGAGATAGAATATGAATCTTCAGATCAGGTTTCCATTTCATCTGATTTCACTTCTGATCAGGAATACTCTCCCCCCTTATGAGGATTCTGATGCTGAAGAATATATACCCTCAGCTACTCCTCCTGAGGATTATTCTTTTGGGGAAACACTGCATACCATGAGGGAGCATTTCCACTGGGAGAGCCAAGATTATTCAGAATCTAAGAAAAGCCTCAGAGACTTTCTTTTACTGCCTCAGCACAGGCCCCTTGCTATTCCACCTGTGCTAGACATTGTCGATGTATTTTCAGAGTCCAGCCTGACTCCTGACTCCTTACCTCCAGCTCCTGTTAAGCCAGACAGATACTACAGGGTTCCAGACTCCCACAAATTTCTTTTTAAAAACCCTGCTGCTGACCCAGAAACTCTCTCTCAGGGTACCAAGGCTCCCACTGCAAAAAACCCTACCCCCTCTGACAGAGATTCCAGGGCACTGGACATATGGGGAAAAAAGATTTACACTTCTGCTACCTTGGCTATAAGGGCTTTAAATTGTCAGTTTCATATGCTTAAATATCAGCAATATATTGTCACTGCTTAAACAGAAAATGTTGACAAATTCTGAATGTGCAGAAAATAAAGAAATGCAATATTTATTGCATGCAGCTGAACAAGTTGGAAAGCATACTTTACAATTTGGTTTTGATTTTTTGGAGGCCTCCTGCAGAGCCGCTGTTACGGGTTCTGTCATTAGAAGGCATGCTTGGTTAAAGGAACAGAATCTGCCTGATCATGTTAAAGCAAAATTATTAGATGCTCCATTACAGCATGATACCTTGTTTGGTGTTAAAGCAGAAGAGGTGTTGAAGAAAATGGAGGACAAAGCCAAATCTATGCACACAGTTGAGGATTTCTTACAGGTACAGCCTCCAAGATTTAGCAGACACTGGCCTACAAAGTATTGGTCCTTTTCAGTGTTAGGCCACAAAGAGGCAGATACAGACACCCTAGAGGTAGATCCCAGCCCCAAGGCTCATACAGGTCTAAACAATGAGGTGCTTCTACCTCCAAAAGTGGAGAAGACAAGTCACAGCCATACAGAAAGCACTCCCAATGACTTCCCCCTGCCAGCACCAAGCACTTAGCTTCTGGCAGCTCCTTTATGGAGGAAAGCTAGCACTTTTTTTCTCAAAACTGGCACCCAATCACCCAGGACAAATGGGTCTTGAACATAGTGTCACAAGGTTACAGGTTCCACTTTCACACCCTGCCAAGGGCAAAAACGGTATGCCAGACCTGCCAAAAAATCAATGGGCAGAGGCACAAAAGCAAGTTTCATCCCTCATGGATATATGAGGGCCTTTCAGCAAGTACCACAGCAAGAGCAGGGACAAGGATTTTACTCAAGAATTTTCTTGGTGCCCAAAAAGGACAAAGCATGGAGGCCAGTTCTGGACCTATCTATTCTAAACACATACCTGGATATTCCAAAATTCAAAATGTTGACTCTGCAGCAGCTTCTGCCCAGGCTAGGCAAGAAGGTTTGGCTTGTAACTTTAGACCTAAAAGAGGCATACCTGCATGTCCCAATCAGACAATCATGCAGAAGATACCTCAGATTCATAGCTGGCTCAATGCACTTCCAATTCTCTGCACTGCTCTTTGGCTTATCTACTGCGCCCAGGGTCTTCACAAAATGCCTGGCACCAGTAATTGCATTTTGCAGACAAAGAAGAATACAAATATATCCTTAATTGGACGACTGCCTTATTCAAGCAGAGAACAAGGACATACTACTACAGCATCTGGCTTTGTAAAAAGATTATTAACATGCCTAGGGTACGCAGTAAACGAGAATAAATCAAAACGTGTACCCTCTCAAGAGATAATATTCCTGGGTGCAAGCTTAAATACAACTGCCCAGATGGCTTATCTCACGCCAGACAAACAAAGGCAACTGACTTCTTATTTCAAAAAGTTGGCAACAAACACCCAGTTAACTGCAAGAAAAATTCTTTAGGCTTTGGGATTCATGGCATCCTGCATTCTGCTAATTCCATATGCAAAACTGCATATGAGGAAACTACAATGGTATCTAAAAAGTGTTTGGACTCAACATTGCCACAGCCTGGAAACAATAATTACACTCATTCCTTGCCTACAACAGGAGTTTCGATGGTGGGCAAAGGCCTGTCACCACAACAAGGGGCAGCCATTCACCGTACCCCCAGCTAGGCAGACCTTGACAACCGATGCATCAGATTATGCCTGGGGGGCCCACATGGCAGGAAGATGTGTTCAGGGCTCATGGTCCGCAATCCAAATGCATCTACATATCAATCAAAAAGAGATGCTAACTGTTCAGAATGCCCTGACATCCTGGATGCAGTAGATCCTTGAAGGCTAACTACTGATAAAGACTGACAATACTACAGTCATGTGGTACATAAACAAGCAGGGAGGCACACATTCCTACCCCCTTTGTAGACTAGCCATGACTTTGTGGGACACAGCATTGACTTGCCAAGTGCAAGCACAATTCCTGCCAGGAAAGATAAATACTCTGGCAGACAAACTAAGCAGAAACCTCATGGATCCCCACAAATGGAAATTGTATCCACAAGTCTTCAACATGATAACAAGGAATTGGGGATGCCCGGACATAGATCTATTTGCCCCCCCTCACAACTGCCAGCTACAGAGATTCTTCACAAGGCAAGCATGGAAAGTGGATGCTCTATCTTTCATCTGGAAAAACTTAACAGTATATGCCTTTCCCCCACTGCCTCTCCTCCCCAAGGTACTTCTAAAGGTCAGACAAGAGAAGCCAAAAATGATACTGATTGCCCCAGACTGGCCACGCCAGCACTGGTACCCATTCCTAAGGAATTTGACTCAATGCCCAGCATGGACATTACCTCATATTCCTCACTTACTGACCCAACAAAACAGCCAACTCGGGTCCTTAAACCTGGCAGCATGGCGGATAATGTAGCTTTTCAAAACACATCTCTCTCTAAAGCGGTGATGGATGTTATCTTGGAGGCCAGGAGGCCCCATACCAGAAAATCTTATGCAGAAAAATGGAAGCGATTCTGTGCTTGGAACCAGGCACAAGGAATTGACATGATTGTACCAAATATCCCTCAGATTTTTCAACACTTAACTGAGATGCTGGACAAAGGCCTATCCTTTTCATCAATTAAGATTCATGCCTCTGCCATTTCAGCTCATTAAAATACAGAGCCACCTATTTTTTCTCATCCTTTATTAAGGCAGTACCTCAGAGGAGCCAAAAACTTACGGCCTCCAAGGAGATCACCAATACCTGCATGGGACCTCAATTATGTCTTGGAAAAACTCACTCTGCCTCATTTTGAGCCAGCCGCTACAGCTGATATAAATTTTTTATCATGGAAAACAGCTCTGCTCCTAGCAATAACCTCTGCAAGACGAGTCTCAGAGCTACAGGCACTCATGGCTATGGAACCTTTTATCATTTTCCATCCAAATACGGTTTCTCTAAGGACAAACCCTACATTTGTTTCTAAGGTAGTGTCCAGTGTGGCCCTCAACCAAACTATTCATTTGCCTACCTTTTATCCCAACCCACAGAATAAGGGCGAGAAACGTCTGCATTCTTTGGACATACACAGACAGCTGCGCTTCTACTTGGACAGAACCAAAGCTTTCAGAAAGACTGAGCAATTACTGGTAGCATATGCTGCAGGATCACAAGGAAAAGCTATCTCAAAGCAGAGTATTTCAAAGTGGATAGGTCACTGCATTCGTTTATGCGATTCTCAACATGGCAAATCAGTACCTAAGGGCATTAGGCCACACTCAGCCAGAGCAGCAGCTACTTCAGCAGCCTTCCTCAGAGGAGTACCAACCAAAAACATTTTAGAGGCTGCAACCTGGAGTTCAGTGCACACTTTTACAAAGCACTACCACTTACCACTCTACTCCAAGTCCAGGGCAGGCTTTGCCACTGCAGTTCTGCAGGGCCTCATAGCCGCTCCTAATCCTATTTAGTTCCAACCTTAGCTTTGGGATTCAACCCAATTGTAATGACTGCAACAGTGAAATATGATGAACATAGTACAGTTGTGTACCTACCATAAATGTAGATGTTAGTGTATTCACTGTTGCAGTCCAGGTTACCCACCCACCATCCCCCTTATCTTTGCTGGACCTTATCTGTACTTCTCTATTCTGTGCAACCTATGTGGTGTATTTGCTTGTAGATGAAGTAAACTTGGTGCATGCATGCTTTATTGACATATTTTTAGCCTTCCTTTTTGGGGGCACCTGACATCTGGGGCAAGAAAAACTGAAGAAAATGACATTGGCTTCATCTTTTATACCCCTGGCGCTCTGACGTCAGGGAGGAGGATACAGCAACCGACGCCGGACCTAGACTTTGGAATTCAGGCTGACTGCGGGTAGCCTGCCAGCAGGATAACCCAATTGTAATGACTGCAACAGTGAATACACTCTAACATCTACATTTATGGCAGGTACACAATTTTACTTTCCTTCCCTGTATATGTTACATATTGGGCTGTCAGCAACTGCTGTAGAAAGTACAAGCCTGTTGGTGCACTCCTGACACAGGTTCCAGCATGTTGTGTATCAGTAGTAAGAAAGTGTTTGCTGTTGCTGCTGCATAGCTAAGCATACAAGTGTGTCCCTTGTTTATATTAATTTCATTGTCTTTCTGGAAATTCGCAAGAGGTATGACTAAGGAGCTGCTAAGATGATACTGTCAAAGATGTCGTCCAGAAGTTTACAGGTCTTTACATTTTGCTCTTAATGTTCTAAATCACTGATTGTGTGGCTAATGTAGAAGTCCACAGCTCAGCTTTGGTATTTCTTTATGTGGAGACTGACCAGTTATATATATTGCCTTGGATTTAAAATTACAAATGTAAATAGTTGTCCATTTTAATAGATGTGTAGAATGTATAGCTGTTTTCTTTAAATTATGTGGTTATGTATGGCAGTCATGCTCACTGTTTTTCAATATACAACTTTTTTGACATTTTCACTGCTTGTGTACTATCCATAACCATAGACGAGAGCTTTCAGGTTCTAATTTTTGTATTGTTTTTGCTTAGCCTCTTCCACATGGTCTTAGCTGCAGTAATGGAAGCCCTTTTAATTTATACTCCTAAATACTTGTATTTCCCTAAATATAGGTATTGCTGAAGCAGTTTGTGTGAGGGTACATAATTTACAGATGCAGCCTTTGTTTTATCTCCATTAATTTTATATCCCAAAATACTTAGTCACAAAATATTCGCACAACACTGATGTCCCAATTTCTAGATTTATCATGTACAAAATATCATCTACAAGTAAAGCTTACCAATTAACAAAAACAAGCAAATTCCAATTTACCAGTTATATCCTTCAATTTCTGAGTCCCTTATTTTCTTTGCCAGTGTCTCTTAATATAAAGCAAATAAAGGGAAAAGAGGGCAACCCTGCCTGGTTCCTCTGTTCAAGCACAACTTATCAGTGAGGAACCCTCCCACTTTAAATCTTGCATCTAATACTACATATATTCTTCTAAGTAACCTTGTTATTGTATCAGGGATGCAAATGCTTCCATTGCCCTACTCATAAAATCTCAGCTTACTCCGTGAAATGCTTTCTGTGGATCAGGGCTCGCCAACATTAGTGATATACTTACATTCTGCTTCCCTGTGGATCATCATTGATTGTCATATTGATCACTACTCCAGCAGACTTAGTTGTGCGTGGTTTATATCCTGCCAAGGATACAACAACCAGCCACCTTTCATAGCTTCAGGCACTTTCAATGCACTTAGACTTTTAGGCATTCTGAGCTGAGCTGCCTAAAAATACAGGTTTGAGCACCAAGCCCTTTAGAGCATTGGCACTACCAAAGAGACCACACCTCTGCAGGCTTTCCAGGATTGATGGTTGGCTCATGCTGTTCCTTTACTGAGCAGTTAAGTTCCCTTAACCGTCTATATTTTAGATTTATTATTTAAATGTATTTTCTGGTACGGACGTTTGTTTTTGCATCTAGGAGTTTGTGTTCCAATGGACTGTCATGAAACTTAACTGTACTTTTGAATGGGAGCTCACTTTTATCCTGTCAGTTTAAAAGTAGTCGAAAACCATTTTTTTATGTTTAGAAAGTGTTTGTTTTACTTAGGACTGGCATAGTGTATTACATTGTTTTTTAGAATATTTTTGTGGGGAAAAGTGACTTTTAACAACTTTAAATTTTTACTGGCTTTTGTTGCTTGTTTTCCCTGAGGAAAGGGGCAGCTTTTTTGAGTTGATCCTGAATAAACTACCAGTCCTGTTGTTGGTCCTTCTTCCAGCCACAAAAAGAAAAAGTTAAGCAAATTACCTTTGCTACCACAAAAGCCCAGCAATTTGCTTTAGCCAAAGGTATTTGTCTCAGCTTTCGCCAAAGCTGGTTCCTCAGACCACTTCTCTTTTACCCTGGATCCTACAGGTGTAGCAGCTACAGACACTATGGACTGGGGGTTATCCATGTCCTCTGCGGCTGTTGTGGTCTCCTTAGTGGGCAAGGGAGAACCACTCTTGTTTTTCCTGGAAAGGGAATTAGGGAAGTCTTCTCAGTTTAGTCAGAAGGTTGTGCCATCCCTGGAGAAGCTGCTGCTGATGTTAACTCTGTTGTCCTCATTTTTCCTGTGAAAAAGAAACAGAAAACATATATCTGCTCCTCCTCAAATTTCCCTGGACAGGAGTGGTTTACTAGATCTGGTTCGGGGTCTATTTCAGGCAATTTATCCTTCTTATAAGGTGTTTTCTGGTAAAAGAAAAACAGATGCCCTTTTTTCCTTTTCTTAAACACTTTTATTGAATAAAGACTTCAAACTTAACTTTTATGTAAATGTATCAGACTATATTAGCAACTTCCCATTTACAAATGTTATACATCACGTATATTGTTATATATCATATAATCAAAGTAACATTACATAAATTGTTCAATTCCTGCCTTCTCTTAAATCTTATTCCACCTCCAAAACATTTTTCTCCATGAGTTGTTCCCACAGCTTCCATTTATTTCTATGCGGTTTGTTCCTTCTGTTTTCTAAAGGTCCCTCTTCCAGTTCTTGTATCTCTTTTATAATTTTCTGTACTTTAAATTCAGTTGGTCTATACTTTGATTTCCATTTTCTAGTAATTGCTTTTTTTTTTTTTTTTTTTTTTTTTTTTTTGCAACCAACAAATTTAAACTTAACAAGGCCTTACTATGTCTAGGTAATTAAGGCCCTGTATCCCAGCTCAAAAAATCATTTCCTTAGTTACACAAATTTGCTTACCCAATATTTCTGACAGAGTACTCTGTAGGGAATTTTTAAAATCTGCCAACTCATTGCACTCCTAAAACACGTTCTCAGTTACCTCTTTATTCCCCATCACACTTCTAACATTTGCTGTCTATGTGAGAAATAAGTCTACTTGGTGTATAAAAATACCTCTGTGAACACTTCAAGCAAAGATCCTAAACCTTCCGGGCTTTATTGCACATTTGGGAGATCTACATATGTCCTTCCATTGTTCTCTTGTAAGTCTCTCTTCCCGGTCTTTTCTAGCCTCCTCTGATTTGATTCCTGTAATTATCATTCAGTATTTTGTGGGAACTATTAATTATCCATTTTAACTCTACCAGGGGTGATCTTTCACTCAAGATTCCCCTGTTCCTTACTCGTTGCCTATACTTTTGATATCAGTCCCTGAAAGGGAAGGCAGTCTCTAGCCTGCAGTCCAAGTATCTCCTTGGCCTCACTTTATTACCTTTCGTTTTCTAGTTATTTGCTTCCAATACCTTGGCTCCTTTTCCAGTTTCCTTCAGTAAATTCCAACCCCATTATGCTTATTTTCTGTACCATTCTTAGGCATCCCTATTAGCAAAATCTCCTTTCTCCATTTTCTTGTTGGCTTAGTTCTTAGAATACTTTCTGCTACTTTGAGTATAATTATGCCCTTCCATATCACTGTTGCAGTATTCTTTACTCTTGGAATATCGTGCTGAAGGTAGCCTAACGTATGACCAGTATACCAGTCTTTACAGCTTCCAGGCATCGTACATCAGATGTGTGTTCTATGTACAAGAAGTAGGGTACATATGTGATGTGTGGATGCCTGATCCTCAGGGCTTCTTTGCTGCAAGTCTGAATGCTATCTATGTATGCCATTCACTGAGCTGGTTCATCTGCAAAACTTTCTAAAGGTAAGTGTTCCACTGGAGCTCCTTCCTTTCTTTTTTCCCCTGCATACTTTGTCATCTAGGAGGGAAACGTGTGTGAGGCAGGCTCCCCATAAAGTTAGACACGAGATGTGCCTTTTTTGTTTGGGTGCTATGCATAACCATACTCAGTGTGGTCTGTCAGGCGTGGACACTCCATAGCCATTTGTAATCCCTTTCTCTTTGTTTTGAAAACCAGTATCTGAAGTTATTGACCCAGGGTACCATGACCGAATTCACCTACCCTAAAGTTAAAAATAGCACAGACTGAACCTGCTGCTGTTCAGCCTCTTGGACATCTCTCTCAGATTGGATAAAGAACTCTAGGACCGGCTTGTGCTAATGCCAGTTTCTGAGGTGACCCAGTTGGGGGCCAACATGAAGCTGCCTATTCGCATGTCTGCTGAGGCAGTGCATACATCTGCGGTAACAGTGGCTGATTATATCTGAAGGACCTAGAGAGATTTCCAAAATTTTATTTCAGGAACCATCATTGCATCTAGGTAGGGGTCTGAACCTCCCAAATTTGTTAAGCTAGATGTTTCTTTAAAAAAGTAACAGAAAACCAAACATGTGACTAAGGGTCCTAACAAAGAGTGACAGAACTTTACTCGGGGGTGGGGGGGCTTTTTTAATGCCCTAATGGCTTTGAAACCCCAAGAGGGATTGCCTCGTTCTCTGCTGCTGCTCCCTGGTCTTTCACCCATCTAAGAGCTGTAGGGATTCTAATTCTTCTGATGAAGAGTTGGACTCTGGTGAGGAATCCTTAGCATATTCTTCACAAATACACACTCCTTTGGCTCTGGGGCCTGATGAAGAAGATTCTTTGTCCCTTGACTCTTCTTCTGTAGAGGTATCCTTTTGGGGATACAGTGTTGATGGAATACTTTGTGGGATTGTTCCCAAATCCAGAGGTTCAAAAGAGATGTAATGAACCCCTGCAAATGGATTCACCCAGACCTTCTGCAGTCCCTCCTGTCTTGGCTACTCTTTTGGACACATTTATAGCAGTTTCTCAGGCTCCTGGCTGTCAACCTTTGGTTCCTAAGAAGCCGTACAGGTTTTGTAAAATGCCAGAGGATTATAAATACTTGTATAGAAGTTCTTCATGTGATCCTGCTGCTGCTTCCCTGACCCCAGGTAAGCCATCCAGACTGCTTTCCTACTTCAGGCTTTTACCTTCAGAGAAGTTCAGCCGTGCTATGGAGAGATATCATAAAAAGTGCGTACTTCTGCTACTTTGGCTTTTAGGACCACTAATTATTCAACCCACATGACTAGATATATTCTCTCTCTGCTGTCCCAGCTGAGGGGGATGGGGGTTGACTGACATACCTGATTCTTCGGGCATTAAAACTTCTACTCTTTTTCGTCTGAATTCTGCCTGTCTGGTAGCTTGCCACTCCTTTAAATGCAGCTATGATGCAGCTGATGCCCCCTCTAGAGCAGCTGCATCTGGTTCTGTCATGAGGAGATATCCCTGGTTGTACCTGCATGTGTTACCCGAGGGCATTATGGCCAAACATTTAGATTCTTCCTTAGAATATTTTTGGCGGTCCTACTGCAAAACTGTTTAAAACCCTGCAGGATAAGGGCGAGGTTATGCATGACATAAAAACAAATTGCTGTCCCTCTTGTACCCAAGTCAGAGGAACTATCCATTGAAATCTTCCTTTGTCTGTAGGCAGCCTAAACAACCTGCTAGTAGTAAGATGATTTAGTGGATTTTCCCAGATAAACCCATTCAGGGTTTCAGAGACCAAAAACCTTCTTTTCCTGAGAAATCTGTCTGTCTGACATCCAGCCTTCCCTTCCCTTTGGGCCAGATTCCTGTATCCCTCAGGCTAACCATTTCCTTCCCTGTTTGGCAGTGGATAACCACAGATGCCAGAGTTCTCTCCCTTTTCCAACACAAATATTTTAATGTTTGGAAGTACCTTCTTCCATTTTCTGGCCTTCCTCAGCCTACTCATTACAAGCTTCCTCATTTTCCTTTAGCTGTCTGGGAGCTAGTGCAACAGGGAACCATCCAACCTGTTCCCTTGTCTCAACATGGAACAGGTTTTTGCTCAAGAATGTTTCTGGTCCCAAGGAAGGGGGGGGGGGGTCATGGAGGCACATTTAGACCTGTCCTATCTCATCACCTTTCTCAGGGTTCCTTCCTTCAGGATATTCTCTTCATACCCTTTCCCCCAAGATTTCCTGGTCTGCCTGGATTTGAATGACACTAACCTCATTCCTATTCACCCTGTCTTCAGGAAGTTTGTTTCTTTCTCTTCCTCATCAGTTCTCAGCTTTGCCTTTTGGTCTTTCTACAACTCCAAGTCCAAGGGTATTTACCAAATGTCTGACACCTGTGGTAGCCTTCTGCAGACTTCAGATATTCCCTTATATGGACAACCTTTTGATTCATGTCCTTTCTCAGCAACTCTTGCTTCAAAATTTACACTTCACTATGCTTCTGCATAATATAGGATTCACCCTCAGTCTCAAAAAGTCTGACTCCCTTTCAGGACCTAGTGTTTTTGGGTTGCAGGATTCTGACCATCCCAGTGTTGACTTGCCTTCCACTGCCCAAGATCCTCTTTTTGACTCCTTATTTCCTGTCTGTATTTCCTCTTCCAGTTCTAACTGTAAGGGAATTTAAATTCTCTGAGCCCTGGGTACATGGCATCATTTAACTCCACACTAGGGAATTGCAGTGGTATCTCAAGACTGATATCAGCATTTACACCCTCTGAGGTTTTTGGCTTCTGTCTTACCCTGTCTCAAATTTGAGCTTCATTGGTAGATTCAGCATATTTCCTTGAATCCTGGTCTGTTTTTTTCAGGTTCCTCTCCCTACTCAAGAGCTGTACACTGATTCCAATCAAGGTTGGGAAGCTTCCTCCGGCAATCTGAAGGTCCCGGGTCTTTGGTCCCATCAACAGATGTCGGACCACATCAGTATCAAGGAGATGAAGGCTCTAATCCTAGTTCTTCAGGTCTTTCACTCCCTTTGGGTTCCAGTACTATAGTCATGTGCTGTATCAACACACAAGGGCTCACTAAATCTTGCCTTCTTTGCAGACAGTCTCTTTGGGCTTGGGATTTTGCAATCCACCATCACCTGGTTCTTCAGGCAGTTTTCATCCTTTCAGAGCAGAGTCTAGTGACAGACTCTTTGAGCAAGTCCAGGATACATATTCACAAAAAGATGTTTCACAGGGAGGGGTTTCTGGACATTGTACATCAGTGGGGTACTCCTCAAGTAGATCTTTTTTTCTTCCTCCATTCTATTCCAGAGATCCAAGTCTGCTGGCTTAGAAAGTGGATGTCATGTCTTTTTGTTAGAAGGGGATGTTTCTGTATGCCTGTTCTCCCTTTCCTGTACTTCCCAGGGTTTTGCATAAGATCATGTGAGCAACGCACACAAAATCTTGCTGGTGACTCCCTTTGTCCCAGACAGCACTAGTTCCCGGGGCAGTCATCACAAGTTACCTCACAGGAAGGATCTGCTTATACAAGATGAGGTGTCTCATTCACTTTTAGCTGACACTTTGGGTGATAGGGTTTTGATTCCTTTCAGGCACCAATTTCTGAGGATATGGTTTGTGTTTTGCAGGAGCCCTGAAAAAACACTATTAAAACGCCTTTGTAACTTAATGTAAGAGATTGTCTGGTGTCTCAAGCAAGACCTGGCCCCTTTTTCTCTGGGGATCCATATGGTCCTTTCTTATTTGTGTGAATTACTCAGTGCTGATTTAGCATATTCTTCTAAAGCTCATTTGTCAACCATTTCTGCCTGTCTGCCTCTGAGTCTTCCTTTGGCTTTTAGTTTTGAAGTTGAATGATTCCTAAAAGGCATCCTTCATATCAGACCTCGAAGAAAGCTTATTCCTCCTCCTTGGGACCATAATTTTGTTCTTGAAAAATTGGCTCAGTCCCTTTTTGAGCCTGCCTTTTTCTTCTTCCCTATAGCACTATACTTGGAAGACTGTATTGTTGGTGGCTCTTACTTTTGCCATGAGAGTTTCTGAACTCTAAACTCTCATGGTGGTTCTTCCTTTTTTGTTTTTTTCAAAAGGACAGGGGGTCTGTTCATACAGTCTTTTTATGCCCAAGTTGGTTAACTATTTTCCTTGAATCAGTCCATTAATTTTCCCTCCTTTTTTCCTTTTCCTTAAACTTCTGGTGAGTGGATACACAGCTTGGGTTTACATCGACATGGATAAGACATAATGCATCAAAGTGTGAGCAGCTTTTTGTTTCATTTCATGCCAGGAAATTGGGTTTGTTGGTATCTAAGTAAACCATCTCCACCTGGATTTCTAAGGGCATTTTTTTTATTCTTTTCATGGCAAGTGGCTTTCCTATTTTGTTCATGCCCATTCTCGAGGGCAGTATCTCTGCTGATGTTTTTTTTTAATGTTATGGATACCAGATCTACATTGGAAGCTACTACTTAGTCTTCTGTTCACACTTTTACAAAATATTTCAAGTTGAATGTCATTTCCAGGGCCAGGGCAGGATTTGCCAGGGCTATCTTTGATGGGCCTTGTGGTGGTCTCTTCTCTGCCTTCCTCGTCCCATACCTTCCAGTAACTTTTGTACTCAACCAAGTGTGAAGAATACTTCAGCAGTGATAAGGAAGGGCATAGCACAGTTTAATATCTTACCATAGCACTAATGTTCTGCTTCTCATTTTGCAGTATTTGGTCCCTTCATCCTGATCCCTATTATTTTATACTGCCTTTTGCTGGCTGAGAAGTTTCCTTTTCCATCCTTATCACCTTCTGATTCCCTTCCTGGATGGACATGTTATTGTTTCTATGGAGTTGCTCTGATTCTTCTGGGGCACTTCAGCTCTGAGGGTTAGGAGTTCATCTGTACTTTGCACCTCGCACATAGGACAAGCATTTGATGTACGAAGGTGTAATTGCTTTGGTATATCAGCTTGATGTTAGGCTATCCTTGGCAGGTATCCCAAGAGTAAAAAATACTGCAACAGTGAGAAGCAGGACAATCTACTATTATGGCAAGATCTTACATAATTGCACATTCTTGAAGATCTACTTGAATAAAAGTACTTAATCTGATCTGCGGTTTCCATGCCCACAGATAAGTCATCCAATCTGCTTTCCTCTTCTAAGCTTTTACCTTCTGACAATAACAGCAGTGCTGTGGGGAGTTATGAGGAACAAAATGCATACTTCTGCTACTTTGGCTTTTAGGGATGTTAATTATCGGGCTCACATGACTATATATGTCCTAGCTGTGCTCTCCCAGATTTGGGGGGGGGGTGGGTTGACTTTGCCTGATTTGGACAGTAAGACTTCTGTTCTTTTTCTTTTGAGTTCTGCCTCTCGTGTAGCTCATCATTCTAAATGCAGGTGTGATGAACTTTTATGCCTCTTCAAGGAAAGTGTTTCTGTTTCCATCATGAAGAGGTATTCTTGATTGAAACTGCAGGCCTTACCTGAAGACATTAAGGCCAAACATTTGGGTTTGTGGAGGGTCGTTCTCTGCGATATTCATCATGTTACCCTACTGCAGTCATCACACTTGGGTTATCCTGTCGTCAGGTGGTCCCGCAGTCGGCCGGAATTCCAAAGTCTTGGTCCGGCGTCGGTTGCTGTCACTTCTTCCCTGACGTCAGTGCGCCAGGGGTATATATAATGCATCCGACGCCATTTTCTTCAGTCTTTCTTGCCACGCGATGCCCGAAGCAGAAGCAGTTTGCAAGTGCCGGTCGGCCGACTCCTGAGATTTTCGAAGTCGAATTTCAGATCCGAAGTCTTCAATAAAGCTAAGTACCCCATTGGGGAAACTTTTCTTGCCTCAGACCGATGTCAGAAAAAGTTAACAATTGCATTTCGTGTGGGAAGCAAATACCTCATAAGGATTTTCATTCTTACTGCATACCTTGCCTAGGCCCAGACCACGAAGTCACTGGTTGTCGTTTTTGTGCTAGGCTTAATAAGCATACTATAAAAAGACGCTTTGATTTCGCACGACACTACTTCATGAACTACATTATGCCGTCGGAGCAAACGACTACCGGCGTGCTCAAAAAATGCAAGGATAAGGACAGGCAACCTAGACCCAAGCCAGACTCCGAGGCCTCGGCTGGTCCGGTCTCCGGTTCACCGGTCTTCAGTGAGGCTCCGACGCAGCCCCTGACTACTGCAGATCTGGAACCCGAGACCACTTCAGAGCTTTTGTCAGAGAGTACTAGGCTGACACAGCCATTTTGTGTAGCCCCTACCGATGACACTGCTGAAAAAGATGTCAGTGCTGCAGAAACACTTTCGGTTTCTGAAGGCGTCTTCAGACCGACGACGCTCACCATAAAAACGTATCCTAAGACTAAGACTCCTATTAAACCCAAAAAGACTGCACTTCAGTCTCCAGTTCAAGGCCCCATGCCTAAGAAACAGATGCTCAAAATGGCTGAAGATTTGATCTCTTTAATCTGGGGTTCCCAACCCCCAACCGACAAAAGGCCTAGACAAGAGGAACATTATGCCTCCTCTGAACAAGTGTCTATTTCCTCAGGCTCCTCTGAGGACCAATATTACTCCTTCTCCCCTTATGAAGATTCTGATGCTGAGGATTCTATTTCTCCGCTTCTTCTCCTGAAGACTACTCCTTTGGGCAAACTTTACACACTGAGGGAACATTTTCACTGGGAAGGTTAGGACTACTCTGACTCAAAGAAAAGACTCAGAGTTTCTTTTACTCCCACAGCACAGACCACTTGCCATCTCCCCAGTTTTAGACATTGTGGATAATGTTTACTTAGAATCCAGTTTGAACCCAGATTCTCTGCCTCCTGCTCCAGCCAAACCTGACAGATACTATAGAGTACCTGATTCTCACAAATTCCTTTATAAAAGCCCTGTTGCTGATCCAAAGACCATCTCCCAGGGTCCCAAAGGGGCTAAGGCTTCTATGGCAAAAAATCCTGTACCCTCTGAAAGGAACTCCAGAGCACTAGATAGGTGGGGGAAAAAGGTTTACACCTCAGTCACTCTAGCTATGATGGCATTAAATTGCCAATTTCACATGCTAAAATATCAGCAATTTCTAATGTCTCAGTTAAAACAAAAAATGAGCACACTCCCTCAACAGTCTGAATTGAAAGAAATGCAGGATCTGTTTCATGCAACTGAAGAGGTGGGCAAACATACTTTACAATGTGGGTTTGATTCTTTGGAGGCTTCCTGCAGAGCAGCTGTCACTGGGTCTGTTATACATAGGCATGCTTGGTTAAAGGAACAAACTCTACCTGATCATGTTAAAGCAAAACTTCTAGATGCTCCCTTACAGCAGGTTGTTCTTTTTGGAGTTAAAGCAGAAGAAGTCTTAAAGAAAATGGAGGATAGGGCAAAATCTATGCAGACAGTCAAAGATTTTCTACAGGTACAGCCCCCTCGCTTCAGCAGAAATTGGCCAACAAAAAATTGGTCCTTTCCAGCTACTGACAGACCACAGAGGGGGTAAATACAGACGTCCAAGAGGCAGAGGACAACCACAAGCCCAGTACAAACCTCGACAATGGGACACTGCAACACAGAAGGGAGGAGAAGACAGGTCCCAAACTACCAGAAGGCAAACTCAATGACTTGCACCTCATCTGGCCAAGCAACACTCTCTTGGCAGCCCCCTTGGGGGGAAAACTCACACTTTTTTCAGACAACTGGCACATTGTCACAAAGGACAAATGGGTCCTAGACATAATTTCACGAGGATACAGATTTCATTTTCACACCTTGCCAATGAAAAGAGGAATGCCAAACCTGCCACAAAATCAGTGGGCAGAGGCACAAAAACAAATTACAGCTCTCATGGACATGAAAGCCATTCAACTGGTACCTACTCGAGAGCAAGGCCAAGGATTTTACTCTAGACTCTTTCTAGTTCCCAGAAAGGACAATGCCTGGAGACCAATTCTGGACCTTTCAATTTTAAACACATTCTTACAAGCACCCAAATTCAAGATGCTAACACTACAGCAGCTTCTTCCCATGTTGGGCAAGAAAGCATGGCTAGTAACGTTGGACCTCAAGGAGGCATACCTGCATGTCTCTATCAGACAAAGTTCCAGAAGATACCTCCATTTCATTGCAGGTTCAACCCATTACCAATTCTCTGCACTGCCCTTTGGCTTATCTACTGCGCCCAGGGTCTTCACAAAATGCCTGGCACCAGTAACTGCATACTGCAGACAAAGAGAAATTCAAATATACCTATACCTGGACGACTGCCTCATCCAAGCAGAAAGCAAGGACATCCTCTTACAACATCTGGCTTTTGTAAAACATCTTCTAAGTTGCCTGGGGTACACAGTAAATGAAAAGAAATCAAAACTAGTACCCTCACAAAATATGACATTCCTGGGTGCCAGCTTGAATACAACGGCCCAGAAGGCTTATCTGACGCCAGACAAACTACAACTGACTCAATATTTCAGAACAATGGCAACAAAGACCTAACTACCTGCAAGAAAAATTCTGCAGGCCTTGGGCTTCATGGCATCTTGCATATTACTAATACCATTTGCAAAGCTGCATATGAGGAAATTACAGTGGTACCTAAAAAGCGTATGGTCTCAACACAGCCACAGCTTGAACACTATCTCTCATTCTCTGCCTACAACAGGAGTTTCTATGGTGGTCACAGGCATGTCACCTCAACAAGGGTCAGCCTTTCACCTTGTCCCCAGCCAGGCAAACTATGACAACAGATGCATCGGACTACGCCTGGGGGGCACACATGGCAGGACAGTGCATTCAAGGCGTATGGACTGCAGATCAAAGGAATCTGCACATCAATCAAAAAGAGATGCTAGCTGTACAGAATGCTCTGACAGCCTTCAAGAATCTATTACATCCAGGACAACTTACAATAAGGACGGACAACACCACAGTAATGTGGTACATAAACAAACAAGGGGGTACACACTCCTACTCTCTATGCAGGCAAGCAATGACCTTGTGGAACACAGCTCTGGCTTACCAAGTTCAGTTGCAAGCTCAATTCCTGCCACGAAAAAAGAACACATTGGCAGATGACCTCCGCAGAAACATCATGGATCCCCATGAGTGGAAACTGGATCCACAAGTATTTGCAATGATAACGCAGAAATGGGCCCTTCCAGACATAGACCTGTTTGCCAGTCCTCAAAACTATCAACTAACAAAATTTTGTACAAGGACACTTCACCATCAAGCTTGGAAAGTGAACGCACTCTCATTCAGTTGGAAAAACCTAACAGTATATGCCTTCCCTCCATTGCCTCTCCTCACAAAGGTGCTTCTGAAAGTCAGAAAGGAGAGACCACGACTGATACTCATAGCCCCAGACTGGCCACGCCAGCACTGGTACCCACTACTGAGAAATATGGCTCAGGGCCCTCCTTGGATTTTACCACAAATTGCCCATTTGCTCACACAGCAAAACAATCAGATTCTTCACAGCCAGCTCAAACCTTAAATCTGGCTGAGAAATAATTCCAAGGCGACTGCAATCACGATGTGACCTTTTAATAACCAGTGATGTGATGACAAAACTGACAACACAAAATTGTAATAGCAGCAAGGCACGAACATATATTTTGTACACACTAAGTGCTTTCACCCATCTAATCCGTAGGTTTCATCAGAGTAAACCTGCTTTGAAAACACATTTCCTTATTAAGGTATTCTCATTAAAAATTCTCCAATCAGCTTGAAGCTATCTTTGAGTCATTCATAATATAATTAATACATGTTAATTAAAATAAACGCCTCCTATCTTATAAAACCATTGCATATAATATGTATGCAGTGATGTATAAATATATTTATAAAAATGTATAAATATATATATATATATCTTTATAAACACTTAAAATCAATATAAATGCTTTAGATATTTACACAAATACTTAATATAAATATATATAAAATACATATTCTTTCAAAAGTTAAAACATTGAAAACCTTGAAAGTATGTATAAAATGTAATGTTTTGTTTTGTTAAAATATACGCAACATAAAAACAAACACCTGGTAACCTATAATACAGTTTCTATCCATCAATGTCCAAGATGTAACAATAGTTAACCATTCAAATAAGATAAGATTTACATTTAAGAATACTGGAGATGGAAACCTGTTTGTTAATGCCTGGCATATTACAGGCATTCAACCTAAGTTGCCATAGGCATTCTTTTACCTCTAATAAGTTTTTCACATCACCACCCCTATCTATGTTTTGTGGTATTCTATCAGTTATAAAAAATATAAACCTTTTAAAATCTGGGCATTTCGTACTGTGTGTATACAAAGAATTAGTAGTTTTTTTATTTCTAATATCCCTAATGTGTTCAGTAATACGATTTCTTAACTTTCTAATGGTTTTACCTACATAAAATGCTTGACATGATAAACGTGTAGCTAGGTATACAACCATTTTTGTATTACAATTAGCAAACCCCGGACACTTTATGGATCTATTATAATTATGTATCATGACGTAAGGACCATCATTAACAAATTTACATGTTCTACAAAACCCACACTTACTCATTCTTGAACTGCTGTATAATTGTGCGTTATTGTTGTTTTCAAAATACTCTTAAGTTCCTTCCTCTACTGTATGTGACATACGGTGAATTCCCAACAATTTTTAATACTTCTGATTTGTTACTGAACACAGTCATCCATACATCCTTCAATGTGTTAACTATGGCATCAGAAGCCTCGTTAAATGGTATTAGTAATGCTTCCCTTTTATTACCAGATGATTCCTTTGAAATATTATAACCAAATTTTAGTATAGGTTTGAATGTACGATTTCTTTTGAACAACATTTCATTCTTTAAATCTGTTAACAGTTGCATAGGATAGCCTCGATCAATAAGCATTCCAATAAGTTTGTCAATCTCAATATTAAAATTGTTGTCATCACTTATAATGCGGGACAGCCTAACCATTTGTCCCTTCATCAAATTCTTTTTTTGAAAATAGGGATGACAACTGTTAGTGTAAGAAGGAATTTGAATGTCTTTTTCCTAAATATATTGGATCCAATCCCCTCTTCACTTAAATCAAACAAAATATCCAAATATTCACAGTTATTCCTGTAAATGTGATGTGTAAACCTTAGAAAATAGGTAGTTTCAAGATATGCTAAAAAACTGTGCAATTTCTTCCTCTTTCCCATTCCACAAGATTAAAATGTCATCTAAAAACCTCAAATATAAAGTAATATTTGACCAGAACTTGGAGGTGAAAATTTGCTGTGTTTTCCCAATGTGCCAGAACTAAGTTTGCATAAATAGGTGCACATCTGGCCCCCATAGCTACTCCTGAATTTTGCCTATAAAACTCCCCTTCCATGCTAAAATAATTGTTTGTTAATACCATCACCATCTCAGTTATCACTTGGCATTTTTTTCCAAATTCATGTCACTAAAGGCAGTATGCTGGCTTGAAACATGGCTAAAACCAGCTCGTGCGGTATTGCAGAAAATAAGTTGATAACGTCAGTTGTTAGCATGATGGTGTCTTTGTTGATGAGGGCCACGTGTTCCTTAATCACATTTAAACAATGCCAAGAATCTTTTAGAATGTGCGGCAACTTTAGTAGTGTTTTTTTACAATTCACATCAATATAATGTGCTATAGCCTCTAACTTAGAACCCTTCGCAGAAACTATAGGTCTAAAAGGTGGATTGGCAATGTTCTTGTGCACCTTGGGTATACCAAACACAGTTGGTGTAGTAGGAAATTCTACAATCAAATAATCGTACTCTTCCTTGTTAATGCTACCCTCCATTAACAACTCAAATTTGCCAATCCACCTTTGTATATGCTCTGCACATTTCGAATTTTGACACCTTTTCATATGTGTCACTATCACTCAACATGTTGCACATCTTGCTTAAATGATAATTTTTCATCATAACCCCCCCCCCCCTCCCTTATCTGGCTTCATAATTCTATATTGGTTGAAGTTTGCCAATTCTTTTAGACAAAACCTCTGCTGTTGTCAAACTGTCATCCATTTTAATGGGATTTTTTAAAACCCTTCTGATTCCAGCATCACATAACATCTCAAACATATATATAACCGGGTTTTGTGGAGGTATAAATGTGCTACTTCTTTTCAACTTCAAACAACCAAGGTCCGGTTCAATTACCTTATTAACATTGCCAGAAAAGAACATTTTAAGATTTAATATTTTTGTATAAAGTTTCAAGTTAATCATAATCATTCCTACATCCAACTTAAAATTTGGAACAAAAGTTTGTTATTGAACCATGATGATTTTTTTAATAAAGAAATTAGTCCAAAATGAGTACATTGGATTACAGGGGGACAGTTCAAAAGTTTTGAAGTGTTGTGATTTAAACAAAGAAGTTCAGAATCAGGACACGCATATGACAATTGAAAGAATTACTGTTATGTCAAGTTTAGATGAAAGTAGAGAACCTATTAATGGAAGTGTTAATTCTTGTGACTATATTGACAATACAATAGCTTTACAGGAATTAAGTTGTACAACCATCAAAAAAGGGGGATTTACAGTGTACAACTATACAGAAAAGGAAATTGGGGCTGATTACATTACACTTTTTGAAAAAGGGTTCACTTTTGTTCCAAATTTTAAGTTGGATGTAGGGATGATTATGATTAACTTGAAACTTTATACAAAAATATTAAATCTTAAAATGTTCTTTTCTGGTAATGTTAATAAGGTGATTGAACCGGACCTTGGTTGTTTGAAGTTGAAAAGAAGTAGCACATTTATACCTCCACAAAACCTGGTTATATATATGTTTGAGATGTTATGTGATGTTGGAATCAGAAGGGTTTTAAAAAATCCCATTAAAATGGATGACAGTTTGACAACAGCAGAGGTTTTGTCTAAAGGAATTGACAAACTTCAACCAATATAGAATTATGAAGCCAGATAAGGGAGGGGGGGGGGGTAGTTGTTATGATGAAAAATGATTATTTAAGCAAGATGTGCAACATGTTGAGTGAGAGTGACACATATGAAAAGGTGTCAAAATTCGAAATGTGCAGAGCATATACAAAGGTGGATTGGCAACTTTGAGTTGTTAACGGAGGGTAGCATTAACAAGGAAGAGTACGATTATTTGATTGTAGAATTTCCTACACCAACTGTGTTTGGTATACCCAAGGTGCACAAGAACATTGCCAATCCACCTTTTAGACCTATAGTTTCTGCGAAGGGTTCTAAGTTAGAGGCTATAGCACATTATATTGATGTGAATTGTAAAAAAACACTACTAAAGATGCCACACATTCTAAAAGATTCTTGGCATTGTGTAAATGTGATTAAGGAACACGTGGCCCTCGTCAACAAAGACACCATTATGCTAACAATTGATGTTCTCAACTTATTTTCTGTAATACTGCACGAGCTGGGTTTAGCCATGTTTCAAGCCAGTATACTGGCCTTTAGTGACATGAATTTGGAAAAATGCCAAGTGATAACTGAGATGATGGAGATGGTATTAACAAACAATTATTTTAGCATGGAAGGGGAGTTTTATAGGCAAAAATCAGGAGTAGCTATGGGGGCCAGATGTGCACCTATTTATGCAAACTTAGTTCTGGCAGATTGGGAAACGCAGCAAATTTTCACCTCCAAGTTCTGGTCAAATATTACTTTATATTTGTGGTTTTTAGATGATATTTTAATCTTGTGGAATGGGAAAGAGGAAGAAATTGCACAGTTTTTAGCATATCTTGAAACAACTACCTCTTTTCTAAGGTTTACACATCACATTTACAGGAATAACTGTGAATATTTGGATATTTTGTTTGATTTAAGTGAAGACAGGATTGGATCCAATATATTTAGGAAAAAGACATATTCAAATTCCTTCTTACACTATAACAGTTGTCATCCCTATTTTCAAAAAAAGAATTTGGTGAAGGGACAAATGGTTAGGCTGTCCCGCATTATAAGTGATGACAACAACTTTAATATTGAGATTGACAAACGTATTGGAATGTTTATTGATAGGGGCTATCCTATGCAACTGTTAACAGATTTAAAGAATGAAATGTTGTTCAAAAGAAATCGTACATTCAAACCTATACTAAAATTTGGTTATAATATTTCAAAGGAATCATCTGGTAATAAAAGGGAAGCATTACTAATACCATTTAACGAGGCTTCTGATGCCATAGTTAACACATTGACGGATATATGGATGACTGTGTTCAGTAACAAATCAGAAGTATTACGAATTGTTGGGAATTCACCGTGTCACATACAGTAGAGGAAGGAACTTAAGAGTATTTTGAAAACAACAATAACGCACAATTATACAGCAGTTCAAGAATGAGTAAGTGTGGGTTTTGTAGAACATGTAAATTTGTTAATGATGGTCCTTACGTCATGATACATAATTATAATAGATCCATAAAGTGTCCAGGGTTTGCTAATTGTAATACAAAAATGGTTGTATACCTAGCTACATGTTTATCATGTCAAGCATTTTATGTAGGTAAAACCATTAGAAAGTTAAGAAATCATATTACTGAACACATTAGGGATATTAGAAATAAAAAAAACTTACTAATTCTTTGTATATACACAGTATGAAATGCCAAGATTTTAAAAGGTTTATATTTTTTCTAATTGATAGAATACCACAAAACATAGATAGGGGTGGTGATGTGAAAAACTTATTAGAGGTAAAGGAATGCCTATGGCAGCTTAGGTTGAATGCCTGTAACATGCCAGGCATTAACGAACATGTTTCCATCTCCAGTATTCTTAAATGTAAATCTTATCTTATTTGAATAGTTAACTATTGTTACATCTTGGACATTGATGGATAGAAACTGTATTATAGGTTACCAGGTGTTTGTTTTTATGTTGTGTATATTTTAACAAAACATTACATTTTATACATACTTTCAAGGTTTTCAATGTTTTAACTTTTGAAAGAATATGTATTTTATATATAGCTATATTAAGTATTTGTGTAAATATCTAAAGCATTTATATTGATTTTAAGTGTTTATAAAGATATATATATATATATTTATACATTTTTATAAATATATTTATGCATCACTGCATACATATTATATGCAATGGTTTTATAAGATAGGAGGTGTTTATTTTAATTAACATGTATTAATTATATTATGAATGACTCAAAGATAGCTTCAAGCTGATTGGAGAATTTTTAATGAGAATACCTTAATAAGGAAATGTGTTTTCAAAGCAGGTTTACTCTGATGAAACCCACGGATTAGATGGGTGAAAGCGCTTAGTGTGTACAAAATATATGTTCGTACCTTGCTGCTATTACAATTTTGTGTTGTCAGTTTTGTCATCACATCACTGGTTATTAAAAGGTCACCTCGTGATTGCAGTCACCTTGGAATTATTTCTTAGTTAAATCTGGCTGCATGGAAAATAACCTCAGTTTCCAGCCAGCTCCTCTTTCCCAAGCAGTTATGGATGTTATTCTGGAAGCTAGGAAGCCCAGCACCAGGAAGGCCTATTCGGACAAATGGAAAAGGTTTTGCACCTGGAACCAAGCCAAAGGCCAAAGCACACTACAGCCTCACATGCCTCAGATTCTACAGTATTTAACTGAGATGTTGCACAAAGGACTTTCTTTTTCTTCCATTAAAATCCATGCATCAGCTATTTCAGCCCACTACAACACGGATCCACCCTTATTTTCTCATCCACTTCTAAGGCAGTTCCTCAGAGGGGCAAAAAACATTAGGCCTCCCAGGAGAGCACCTACATCAAGATGGGACCTCAATTTTGTTCTGGAAAAAACGTACGCTACCTCCCTTTGAACCAGTTTTCTCTGCAGATCTACAGATTCTATCATTGAAGACTGGCCTGCTGCTAGCAATAACTTCAGCTAGAAGAGTCTCAGAGCTGCAGGCACTAATGGCAGTGGAACCTTTCCTCATTTTCCATCAAGACAGAGTTTCTCTACAAACTAATCCTTCCTTCATGCCTAAGGTGGTTTCCAGTGTGGCTTTAAATCAAACCATCCACTTACCCACCTTCCCAAATCCACAGAACAAAGGAAAAAGACTCCTGCATTCCTTGGACATTCACAGGCAACTTCGTTACTACTTGGATAAAACTAAGGCTTACAGAAAATCTGGACAGCTCTTTGTATCCTATGCTACAGCTTCAACAAGAGAAGGCTATATCAAAACAAACCATTTCCAAATGGATAGGACATTGCATTCATTTTTGCTATGCCCATCATGGAAAACCAGTTCCTGCTACCAGTAGGCCCCACTCTACCAGGGCAACAGCTACATCTACAGCCTTCCTCAGGGGGGGTTCCAACCAAGGAGATTTTGGAAGCTGCAACTTAGAGTTCAGTACACACCTTTACCAAACACTATCACTTACCACTTTATTCTAAGACTAGAGCTGGCTTCGCCACTGCAGTTCTGCAGGGCCTTCTAGCCTCCTCTAACCCTCTGTAATTCCTCCACCCATCCTTAGCTTTGGGTTTCTACCCAAGTGTGATGACTGCAGCAGGGTAACACGATGAACATAGTACAGTTTTGTACTTACCATAAATGTAGATGTTCGAGTGTACATCCTGCTGCAGTCCAGCTTACCCTCCCTCCATCCCCTCTGATCTAACTGGCTAAATCTCTACAATACCTTCCTGATGTATTTGCTTATAGCTGGAGGGATTTTGTTTGTGCAAAAAATTACTTAATTTTGGTACTAATTACTGACCACCTTCTTGGGGGCACCTGACGTCTGGGGCAAGAAAAACTGAAGAAAATGGCGTCAGATGCATTATATATACCCCTGGCGCACTGACGTCAGGGAAGAAGTGACAGCAACCGACGCCGGACCAAGACTTTGGAATTCCGGCCGACTGCGGGACCGCCTGACGACAGAATAACCCAAGTGTGATGACTGCAGCAGGGTGTACACTCGAACATCTACATTTATGGTAGGTACAAAACTGTACTTTCCTTCTCCTGTACTCTCCTGTATTCCCCCATAAGTGAAGAATACTGCAACAGTGATAAGGAAGGACATAGTACAGTTGTGTAAGATCTTATAACAGTAAATGTCCTGCTTCTCACTGTTTTCATTTTCTGTTCCCTCCCTCCCTCTTACCCCCCTTTTATTTTCTGTTCCCCTCCTTCTGGCCAAGGGGTCCTTCTTTTATGCTTATATTCTTCCCTCTGAAGTGCATGTTGCTTTTTCATGGGTTGCTCCAGTTCTCCTAGGGCACTTCAGTTCTGAGGATTAGGCATCCATATGTCAGATTAGGCTTTGTGCATAGGACATACCTCTGATGTACTGCATCTGGAAGGTGTAAAGGGTTTTGTATTCTGTCCAGAAGTTAGGCTATCCTTGGCAGGATACCCTAAGAGTAAAGAACACTGCAACAGCGAGAAGTAGGATAATCTGCTGTTATGGTAAGGTCTTACATAACTGTATTTTCTGCATGGTGGTGGTGATTTTCATTAAAGATCTACATCTGAAATTACACAGTCTCTTTCCTGGATTTCCATCCCTGCTTTCATCATCATCCCTTTCAGTTTTGAATGATCTCCTCCTGCTTGTGTTATGTATATGAACCTTAACTGTATGTCTTTAAAATATTCATTCAGATTAGGTAGTCCTAAATCACCTTAATCTATTGAAATAATTTATCCCTCTTAACTCTTATCTTCCTCTCCCAGATAAATTCCTTTAACTCTTTTTTTCATTGTTGCCCACAACTTCTCTGGTTGCTAAAAAATATGTTCAACGTGTATTAAACTAAGGGAGCTAAAAACATTTTCACTGCTCATATCTTACTATTCATATCCATAAACAAGAGCTTTCGCTTTCTCAACTTTTGTATTACCTTTTGGTCGGTCTCTTCCCACATGTCCTTAGCTGCCATAATAGAAGACTTTTTAATCCATACTCATAAATACTTCATCTTATGTCCCCATAAGTATGGGTGTTGCCGAACCAATTCATGTGTGGATATGTAATTTACTGCTATAGTGTTTATTACATCTTCATTAATTTTATATTCTGAATTAAGTTGGTTCTTAATTGGAAGTTATTTGAGAGTGATTTCTGAAGCCAGTGATGGTATATTTTGCTGAGTGGGTCAGTCCAAAGGAAGCACTGTTTAATTTTTCTCACTTGGATGTATTGTTAAAATCTCTTCTGTAACTGTCAGCCCATATCATGTAAAATTAATTCTTTTGATGCCTGGTGAATCTGAGGCTCTGTGGTGAGCAAGCTTTCCATTATGACTGACCTGAAGTATTAGTTTGTTACTAGAAGGAGATGAAGCATCAGTCCACTAGTAAAGTGATGTTTCTATGTTGCTACAAGGATGTTATGTAAGAGAGTAACAGTAATGCTGGTGTATGATTCAGAATCCACATCAGATGTGAGCAGGGTTTGGCATACTAGTTATATAGAACCTGTTGTCCTATGTACTTTTGTGATGAGTTCATGCTCTTACTTCTTCTCTGCTGTTAAGTGTTGTCTATTGTTATGGCTTGGACCATTGCTTCAGAATTACATTTCCACTACCTTTCTTGCAGATGCTTAGAAACTCCTCCTATATTCTTTTTGCCCTTATGTCTACTGACCATTAAGTCCCCTCTTCTCTACTTGAATCCATTTGTTTCCTTTATTGATGTGTTCCCCAGAACAATGGGGACAAGAGACATTTGGAGCGGCCTTCATTGGGTAGCCATGTGAGGGTTGCTTGAAATCTGCAGTGGCATCCTAGCTATACATTTGTGATGGCACTAACCTCATTTCTGGGTACAAGAACAATTGATCTGAGTTAGTGCAGGGGGCACACTGTGCCATCTGAGTCTGTGCAAGGGAGCCCCAGAGTGTTTTCTGTCTCTGGGTACATATTTTTGTGGCACCCTGATGGAGTACTACCTATTGGTGACTTGGTGAGCACAATACGTGTTGCCTTTCCAATATTTGTATTACTGCCCATTCTCCAAGGTTTAGTGGCAGCATGTGGACATCTCCCCCCAATGATGGGCATGTCCATCCTGTTCTGCCAGGTCTGTCAAATAGCCGAGGCACTTATCGAGTTTGGGTCTCCTGAACTGTAGTCCATGCATTAACGTACTGTCTCCAGGACTGGCTGGAAACTTGTTCTGTATGTATGAATTTTACAATTAAAAAAGCCCAAAAGAAAGTAAGCAATGCAGTGTAGTATGCCTAGCATAAAACATAATCTGTCAGCTTTTTATCCCTTTTTTTTTTTAAACCTAGAAAACATTTTAAGTGTTTCTGAATGAAAGCTGAACTCTACTCTCTGCCCATGCTCTCAGTTTGTTACAGGGCTAAAAGGGAGAGCATCTTTTACCATTTACAGTTCTTTTTCTACTGTGAGTCAATCAATCATTGGCATGTCTTCCCATCAGTCCCTTCCTTCTATGAATAAATACCCATTTTAAGAATATTTTTACTTTGTTTGGGTTTGTTATAATTTGGATCGTAATTGAAGCTGTTTTTATTGTTTATTGCAAATATGGGAAAAAGGGGTTATGGATGGATGTTTTTTTATTAAGTTTCATTACTTACCCCACAAAGACCAGTGTAAAGTGTGTGCATATAGAAGACCGATTATTTAAGGATTTTACTTAGTGTCTTTATTTGCTTGAGGTAGGATTACCGAGTTTTATGTAGTGAGCCTTGTACTGCTGTTAACAAGGAGATTCTGCTTTGATTTTTCCTCACAACATGCACTTAAATGAAACAAGTTGTTGGCATTGTCTCATTGGAGCTAGCTTGGGGTCTGAATGGAGAGAGAAGTCAGCAAGCAAAGGAGAGTAGTATTATTGAAATTGAATTTATCCTCAAGTCTTGATAAGTACCTTCCTGAGGTGGACACTGTTTTTCACAAAATCTCACCAAGATGACACTGATGTATTGACTGTATTTTATATAGCGTATGTCATGGACATAAGTAGGTCAAAAATTAAAAAGCTGGGTGCACAAGATCCAGAGCAAAAATGTGCCTAATCCTGGTAGGTACGCTTGTGCCAAGAATGGAAAAAAAATGACAGTGAAGAATCCTCAAAATATGGAAACATTCCTAAAATAGGGCCAGGCCATGCCCAGGGAGAAGATGGCCTCCCTTGTTGTAGAAGGAAGTAGCAGTCCACAAAAATCACAAAAAATGATGGGCCAAAGAAGAGCCATAAAGACAATGGAGTGGACTATTGAGGATAAGAAAGAAATTATTATTGTTACTATTATGCAAAAAGACCAGAATTTCCAGACACAGGATACACAGAAAGATTAATAGAGAAACTAGAGGAAAGATTAATACTTCCACAAGAAAAACTATCAGAAGCGTCAGATAAAAAATTGTGTTCTTTAATACAACAGATTCATGAAAAACATTATATAGACCAAAAACTGTGCTCTGTTTGGAAAAAGAAGCATCTGAGGAAGTGTGAAAATATAAACAACAAAATCTAGAGATATTCAAAGAGAAATACAGGCAAAGGCATCCAGATATGGAAAATTTCACAATAAAAAAAAATCACAAAGAAGGAATGCAGAAAAGATTAGTGAAGTAGAAGTTAAAAAAAAAAAAATAGAAGTTGAAGTTATGGAATGCCTGTGAAGTGAAGGATTTGGTGTAGAAGGTCTAACACAGGTTACATCACAGCATGATGGAACGAGTCCCCAAAGTAATGAGAAATGGGAAGATCAGGAGACATCTGAAGAGGAAATGTGGACATGGGAAAGAGAGAGAGAATATGGTGTAATATTTATGCAAAGGAGAAAGCAAAACAAATCACTACAAAAAGAGCAGCACCGAAGATATTTAAAGAGAAATACAGACGAAAGAATCCAGACATGGAAAACTTTACAATACAAAAAATAAGACAGAGGGAAAGTAGAAAAGATTAGTAATGGAGGAGTTAAAGGAATAGAAACTGAGGTTATGGAGTACCCGTGAAGTGAAGGACTCTGTGTAGAAAATCTAACTCACAAAGCACCACAGCAGGATAGAGCAATAGACATCAAAATTAAGGAGAAATCGATGGAACAGGAAGCAACTGGTCAGTTGCCATATGGAGATATGTTGGAGCCTTTCACAGGAAATCAGTATAAACATTCACTTGAAGATGGACAGTAAGGGAAGGAACAGGAAAATGTGGCAACTCTGACGCAGTCAATTATGAGTAATAGTGAGTTCCCATATGACAGAGCAATGGATGACACAGGATGAAATTGAAGAGAATGTGCCACGGGAAGATGCTATAGAACTTTCTATAGAATGCCCACAGAAAACGGTGAAGAAAAAATGTGCCCTCAGTTTAGTAGAAAATGAGTGGAGAGAGGAGAGTTGCTTGATTTAATAGAGCTAGACATATTAAGATCAGTGAATAACATAGACTGTGGATGGTCAAGAAAACCCCAAAAGGTAAAGGTTTGATTAAACAAGTGAACACATTAAATAGGACTGTGCGTAGAGATCCATGCAATATAACAGAAGTAAACAGGATATATTACTGTGCAGCTAAATTAGTAACAGATAAAATTCTTCCATAAGAACACAGGGCAGTAAGGGGAGAAATCGAATACCATCATGGAAGTATTGAATAGAGGAAATTGTAAAACAATTAAGACAAGAATCGCCAATGTTAGAGTATTGAAGAGCGAATAGATAAAAAATGCTCTGATAGATGTGATAAAGCAATGCACAGTATTATAACAAAGCAGGATTTATCATGCACTATTGTAAATAAACTAAAAATATCAGCACAGGCTGTTAAAATTAGAAAATGCACAGATAAATATAAACAGATTGCAAAATAAGCAATTTATTTGTGACCCAAAAAAAAAATTTATAGAGAATTGGGAAACAAGGTAAAAGGAATTGAAAAGACCACCAAACAAAGAAGAAAGAGACATTTTGGAGAAGCATTTATGAAAAGTGTGTAGAACATAAAGATGCAAAATGGATAGAAGTAAAAGGAAAAAATAAGAAGTTCAAAGGTACAGGATATGAAATGGGATGAAGTAACAGCCAGAGATTGAAACAAAGTTAAGAAAGGCCTCTAATTGGAAAACCTCAGGCCCAGATGCAGTACCTAACTTCTGGTTATAAGTAATAGCATCTTTACACAAAGATTTAGCCATGAGTAAGAAGTGTTTATATGCGCACCCTGAACAGACACCAACCTGGCTAACTACAGGAAAAACAGTACTCCTACTTAAAAGTGAACCTGCAAGCTATCCTAAAAATGATACACCAATAACTTGCTTTCTGATGACGTATGAACTGTACACTGGAGTTGATAGTTTGTAATCATTTAGAAGAAAACTCAGTTGTGGCAATAGAGCAAAAGGGCAATGAAAGAAAGTCCTATGGAATAAAAGGTCATTTTTTGAAAAAAAAAAAGTAGTTGAGAATTGTAAAAAAGGGGAAGAATCTAAATATGGTTTGGATAGACTACAAAAAAGCATTTGACAGTATCCCACATTTAGGTAGAAGAGTGCTTAATAATGTATAAATATGTCCTACACTGACTACATCACAGTGACCATGAAACAGTGGCACACCACTTTGCAGTTAAAGCCACGATAAAGGACAAATTATTATGCCAGGGATAATTTAAAGGGGGATATTCTAAGGTGGCTTTCTGTCACTGCTGCTTTTTTTACCTTGCCCTTAAGTTGTCTACTTGGCAGATTGTCAAGGCTGTAATTTGGCTCTCAGAAATCAACAAAGTTTAAAGACTTATCTTCTGTCAGTAGATTATTTTAAACTGTATTGCTCATCAGATGAGGAACTGAAAGCACAACTGCAAGTAGTTAAAACTTTTTCAAATATAAGAATGTCATTTGGTCTTGATAAATGTGCAAAAGCAACCCTTAAAGCAGGAAAGCAGTAGCACCAAGAAAACATCAGTTCGGGACAAGAATATGATGTAAAATAACTTGAGCAAAAGGGAGTATATAAATATTTAGGAACTGATGAAGGATTAACAATAAAACATGAACAAATGTAAATAAAACTCTAAGGAATATTTTAGAAGACTTAAATTAATCCTGAAAACTGAGTTGATATCTAGGAATAAAGTTCAAGCTGTAAACCAATTTGCTTTTCCTGTCCTAACTTACAGTTTTGGAGTGATTGACTGTCCCCAAAAGGTGTTGGATAGATTAGACAGGAAAACAAGCATGGTGGGTGCTTCATGCTCACCAAAGATTTATAAAAATCAGTGCATACCAAAATTATGTATTCCCCATTACGAATTGAGTATGGGCCTCCTTGAAATTGATTACATGTATAGATCTGCAGTCGTGGGACTGCATACATATTTGTTTAACTCACAATACCTAAATGTACTGAAAGTTTTGAAACATGAGGGGAATAAATCTAAAATGACTTCCCTGCTTAGTCTAGCAGAAGCATATCTGTTTCAAGCGGGAATGGAAATCAACCAGAAATATATAAAAATCAGGAGTGGTTAAGTAGAGGCTAATTCAAATCAAAAGATGAAAGGTTAATATTGGCGGCCCAAGATAGTGGATATGTACACATTGGTTTACAAAGTCCATTGAACATGTGGGAAAAACAGACAAATGTAGGTTTTGTAAAACAGAATTGGAACAGTTGCACACCTTGTTGCTGGATGTTCTTTGTGTTTCACTGTTGCAGTCATTACATTTGGGTAATCTGCTGGCAGGTTGCCCTCAGTCAGCCTGAATAACAAAGTCTTGGGTCCTGTGTCTGTTGCGGTTCCTCTTCCATGATGTCAGGTCATTAGGGGTATAAAACATGCAGCTGACGCCATTTTATTCAGTCTTTCTTGCCGCGCAGTGCCCGAAGCAGAAGCAGTTCTCAAGTGCCAGTCGGCCGACTCCTGAAATTTTCACATTCGAGTTTCAGAACCGAAGTCTTCAACTAAAGCTAAGTACCCCTTTGGGGAAATGTTTTCTTGCTCCTTACCGATATCAGTAAAAGTTAATAATTGCATTACTTGTGGGAAGCAAATACCTCATAAGGATTTTCATTTGTACTGTATGCCTTGCCTAGGCCCATATCATAACGTGCCTTGCTGTTGGTTTTGTGCTAGATTTAACCAACACACTATTAAGCGTCTTTATTTTTGCTTCAAAATATTTTCGATCCAGATTTAATTACCCTGAAATGTCGGCTAGTAATCCGACTACTGAAGTTCACAAAAAACGCAAAGAAAAGACAGACCGTTGAGGTCCAAAATCGACGACGAAGCTTCTCCTAAGCCAGTCGCCGGTTCACCGGTACTCACTGAGGTGCTTTCGCAGGCCCTTATACCCGCTACTTTTGAGTCGCAGGCCTCTACCGAGACCCATGCGGAGTCTGGTATGCCGCGAGATTCTCAAAGTATTGAACCCGCGGATGTCTTCCCTTGGATGGGTCCGGAGCCGCTGAGCAGGCACCGGCTTCTGAGGGTGTTTTCAGGCCTCAGTATTTTTATATAAAACTGACGCCAGCTTCAAAAACAAGATCAAAAACATCTTCTAAGTCTAAAAAACTGACACATGAGCCACATGCTCAGGCCCCTATGCCTAAAAAACAGATGATCAAAATGGCGGAGGACTTAATTGCCTTGATCGGGTTCCCAACCCCCCCCCCTTGCTAAGAGGCTTAGGCAAGACACTGATTATGAATCTTCAGATCAGGTTTCCATTTCTTCTGATTCCTCTTCTGATCAGGAATTTTCTATACCACCCTATGAGGATTCAGATGCAGAGGAATCCACCCCATCTGCATCTCCTCCTGAGGATTATTCTTTAAGGGAACATTTTCTTTGGGAGAGTCGGGATTTCTCTGAATCAAAAAAAAAAGGCTTAGGGATTTTCTTCTTCCTCAGCATAGGCCTTTGGCTATACCTCCTGTATTGGATATTGTTGATGATGTATTTTCAGAATTAAGCATGGCTCCTGATTCCCTACCTCCAGCTCCTAGTAAGCCAGACAGGTATTACAGGGTTCCTGACTCCCACAAATTTATACTCAAAAATCCTGCTGCTGATCCTGAGACTATCTCACAGGGTCCCAAAGGTGTAAAGGCCTCTACAGCCAAAACTCCTACCTCCTCTGATAGAGATTCCAGGGCGTTGGATAGATGAGGAAAGAAGGTTTATACGTCTGCAACCTTGGCAATTAGGGCCTTAAACTGCCAGTTTCATATGCTTAAATATCAACAGCATGTTATGGGCTTATTGAAACAGAAAATGATTGTGTGGAAAATAAAGAATTACAGGAATTATTGCATGCAGCAGAGCAGGTTGGAAAGCATACTTTGCAATGTGGTTTTGATTCCTTGGAGGCCTCTTGCAGGGCCGCAGTTACTGGATCTGTGATTAGAAGGCATGCCTGGCTCTAGGAGCAAACTTTGCCTGATCATGTTAAAGCTTTGTTGGATGCCCCTTTACAGCATGATACTCTGTTTGGTAATAAGGCAGAAGAGGTTTTAAAGAAAGTGGAAGACAAAGCTAAATCTATGCAAACTGTAAAAGATTTCTTACAAGTGCAGCCACCCAGATTCAGTAGGCACTACCCTACTAAAAAGTAGTCCTTTCCTGTGTCCAACAGAGCCTCTCAAGGCAAATCCAGGTGCTCAAAAGTCTCTAGATACCAGTCACAGGGTTCTTACAGGTCAAAGCAATGGGGTGCCTCCACCTCCAAATCTGGAGGAAATGAAGCACAACCCCACAGTAAGCAGTCTCAATGACTTCCCTCTTCCATCACCAAGAACTTATCTTTTGGCAGCCCCCTTGGGGGGAAAAATAGCACTTCATGCTGAAAATTGGCAGTTAATTACCCAGGACAAGTGGGTATTAAACATAGTATCCCAGGGGTACAGATTTAATTTTCATACTTTGCCAATTCCAAATGGTTGGCCAGATCTGCCACAAAATCAATGGGCAGAGGCTCAGAAACAAGTTACGTCCCTCATGTATATGGGGGCTATTCAACCAGTACCAGAACAGGAAAAAAGGACAAGGTTTTTATTCAAGACTGTTCCTGGTACCCAGAAAAGACGATGCCTGGTGTCCAATACTGGACATCGATTTTGAGCACATTCCTGGACATTTCAAAATGCTGACTTTACAACAGCTACTGCCTATGCTGGGCAAGAATGCTTGGTTAGTGATTCTAGACATGAGGCATACCTGCATATCCCAGTAAGGGAATCGTGCAGAAGATACCTCTGCTTCAAGGCAGGTTTTATGCATTACCAATTCTCTGCACTGCCCTTTGGCTTATCTACTGCGCCCAGGGTCTTTACAAAGTGCCTGGCACCAGTAATTGCATTTTGCAGACAAAGAAGCATACAGATTTATCCTTACCTGGATGACTGTCTCATTCAAGCAGAGAACGAGAACATTCTTCTTCAACATCTGGCGTTTGTAAAAAGGCTTCTAATATGCCTAGGGTACACAATAAATGAAAAGAAATCGCAACTGGTACCCTCTCAAAAAATTACATTCCTGGGTGCAAGCTTGAATACAACTGCCCAGATGGCTTACCTTACGCCAGACAAACAAAGGCAACTGACTATATATTTTAAACAGATGGCAACAAAAACCCAGTTATCTGCAAGACGAATTCTGCAGTCTTTGGGGTTCATGGCATCCTGCATTCTACTAATTCCATATGCAAGACTGCATATGAGGAAACTTCAGTGGTACCTTAAAAGTTTATGGAGTCAACATTCACAGTCTGGAAACAATTCCTTTTTCCCTGCCTACAACAGGAGTTTCTTTGGTGGGCAGAGACATGTCACCAAAACAAGGGACTGTCATTCCCTCTACCCCCTGCCACCCAAACCCTAACTACAGACGCATCAGACTATGCTTGGGGGGCCCACCTGGCTGGGAGATGCATTCAGGGCATATGGATCCCAAAACAAATGCATCTGCCTATCAACCAGAAAGAGATGCTAGCTGTTCAGAATGCCCTGACAGCCTTCAAGGACTTCATTCAGGACAACTACTGATGAAGACGGACAGCACCATGGTTATGTGGTAAATAAACAAGCAGGGGGGTACACATTCCTACCCCCTTTGCATACTAGCCATGGCATTGTGGAATACAACCTTGACTTGCCAAGTACATCTTCAAGCTCAATTCCTGCCAGAAAACAAAATACTCTGGCAGATGACCAAATCAGAAATCTTATGGACCCGCATGAGTGGAAACTGGATTCACAAATCTTCAGCATGGTAACACAGAAATGGGGGAGCCCAGACATAGATCTATTAGCCTCTCCCCAAAACTATCAACTGGACAAATTCTGCACAAGGACGTATCACAGACATGCATGGAAAGTGGATGCCCTATCCTTCAGTTGGAAAAACCTGTCAGTCTATGCTTTTCCCCCTCTGCCTCTTCTTTCCAAGGTCTTACTAAAGGTCAGACAGGAAAAACCAATAATGATCCTAATTGCTCCAGACTGGCCTTGCCAGCACTGTTACCTAATTCTAAGGAATATGTTTCAGCTCCCTTTTTGGTACTTGCCTCAAATACCTCATCTACTGTCTCAGCAGAACAGTCCAATTCTGCACACTCCGCTCCAAACTCTGAATCTTGCAGCATGGCTGATCATGTAATTATTCAAACACCTCTCAGTAAATCTGTGATGGATGTCATTTTGGAAGCCAAAAGGCCTAGTACTAGAAAATCTTATGCTGATAAATGGAAGAGATTCTGTGCTTGGAACCAAGCACAAGGAATGGACGCAGCAAAACCAAATATCCTTCAGATTTTGCGATACTTGACTGAGATACTTGACAAGGGCCTATCTTTTTCTTCAATAAAAATCCATGCTTCTGCCATCTTGGCTCATTACAACACGGCGCCTCCCATCTTTTCTCATCCTCTGCTAAAACAGTATCTTAGAGGGGCCAAAAATTTAAGGCCTCTCAGAAGATCACCAACTCCTGCATGGGACCTCAATTTTGTGCTGGAAAAACTCACCCTGCCTCCTTTTGAACCAGCAGCTACTGCAGATATAAAGTTTTTATCTTGGAAAACAGCTTTTCTTTTGGCAATCACTTCAGCAAGAAGGGTTTCAGGACTACAGGCTCTCATGGCTGTGGAGCCTTTTATTACATTTTACCCGGATAGTGTCCCTCAGAACCAATCCTTCCTTTATGCTTAAGGTGGTATCCAGTGTGGCTCTTAACCAAACGATTCACCTGCCAACATCTTACCCAAATCGGCAGAACAAGGGGAAGAGGATTCTGCATTCATTAGACGTACACAGACAACTAAGATTCTACTTAAACAGGACCAAATCTCTAAGAAAATCTGAACAACTACTGGTGTCATTTGCTTCAGGATCAGAGGGGAAGGCCATATCAAAGCAGGCTATTTCTGAGTGGATAAGCCACTGCATTTGTTTCTGCTACTTGCATCATGATAAACCTGTGCCCAAGGGAATCGGGTCACATTCCACCAGGGCTGCATATACCTCAGCAGCCCTTCTCAGAGGAGTTCCAACCAAAGACATTCTAGAAGCTGCCACTTAGAGCTCTGTTCATACCTTCACAAAGCATTATTATTTGCCTCTCTTTTCTAAATCCAGGGCAGGCTTTGCCACTGCAGTTCTGCAGGGCCTTATAGCTGCTCCTAATGCTATTTAGTTCCATCCTCCCATCCATAGCTTTGGGATTCCACCCAAATGTAATGACTGCAGCAGTGAAACACGAAGAACATAGTACAGTTGTGTACACTTACCATAAATGTAGATGTTCGAGTGTATTCACTGTTGCAGTCCAGGTTACCCACCCGCCATCCCCTATGTTCGTGTTTCACTGTTGCAGTCATCACAATTGGGTTATCCTGCTAGCAGGCTACCCGCAGTCGGCCTGAATTCCAAAGTCCTGGTCCGGTGTCGGTTGCTGTCGCCTCTTCCCTGACGTCAGTGTGCCAGGGGTATAAAAGATGCAGCCGTCACCATTTTCTTCAGTTTTTCTTGCTGCGCGGTGCCCGAAGCAAAAGCAGTTCGCAAGTGTTGATCGGCCGACTCCTGAGATTTTCAAGTTCGAATTTCTGATCCGAAGTCTTCATTACAGCCAAGTACCCCGTTGGGGAAACTTTTTTCTTGCTCCAGACTGATGTCAGAAAAAGCTAATAATTGTATTTCTTGTGGGAAGCAAATACCTCATAAGGATTTTCATTCTTACTGTATTCCTTGCCTTGGCCCTGACCATGACATTGCTAGTTGTCTGTTTTGTGCTAGATTTAACCAACGCACTATTAAGCGTCTGTACAATTTTGCATTTCATTACTGTGGCAGAAGATTTAATTATATAATGCCATTGGAACAGCTAACTACCGGAGTTTATGAAAAGCGCAAAGAAAAGGATAGGCATCCGAGGTCCAAAACAGACGAGGCATCTGTTAGGCCAGTCGCCGGTTCACTGGTTCTCAGTGAGGCGCTTTCGTAGCCCATGATGCCTGCTGCCTCAGGGCCACAGGCCGCTTCCAACTCCCACGTGGAGCCGACTAAGCCGCTGGAAACTCAAGGTATTGGATTCTGAGAAACTATTCCCTCAGAGGGGTCCGGAGCCGCTGAGCAGGCACCGGCTTCTGAGGGTGTTTTCAGGCCTACACAGTTACATGTGAAAACGACTTCAGCTTAAAAAGGCAAAGACTAAAGCACCTCTAAAGACAAAGAAACCAGTACAACATTCTCCTGGACAGGCCTCCATGCCTAAAAAGCAGATGCTTAAAATGGCCGAAGACCTAATTACTTTAATCGGGGATTCCCACCCCCCTCCTGATAAGAGGCCTAGGCAAGAGATAGAATATGAATCTTCAGATCAGGTTTCCATTTCTTCTGATTCCTCTTCTGAACAAGAATACTCTCTTCCTCCTTATGAGGATTCTGATGCTGAAGAATCTATCCCTTCAGCCTCCCCTCCTGAGGATTATTCATTTGGAGAGACCCTGCATACTATGAGGGAGCTCTTCCACTGGGAGAGCCAAGATTATTCAGAATCTAAGAAAAGACTCAGATTTCCTTTTACTACCTCAGCACAGGCCCCTTGCTATCCCTCCTGTTTTAGACATTGTAGATGATGTATTTCCAGAGTCCGGTATGACACATGATTGTTTACCACCTGCCCCTGTTAAGCCAGACAGATACTGCAGGGTTCCTGATTCACATAAATTTCTTTATAAAAACCCAGCTGCTGACCCAGAAACTATCTCTCAGGGTCCCAAAGGGGTCAAGGCTTCTACTGCAAAAAAACCTATCTCCTCTGATAGGGATTCTAGGGCCCTGGACAGATGGGGAGAAAAAGATTTACACTTCTGCTGCCTTGGCTGTAAGGGCCTTAAATTGCCAGTTTCATATGCTTAAATATCAGCAATATCGTATGTCACTGCTTAAACAGAAAATGTTGACAAATTCTGAATGTGCAGAAAACAAAGAAATGCAGGATTTATTGCATGCAGCTGAACAAATGGGAAAGCATACTTTGCAATGTGGTTTTGATTCTCTGGAGGCCTCCTGCAGGGCCGCTGTTACAGGTTCTGTCATTAGGAAGCATGCTTGGTTAAAGGAACAGAATCTGCCTGATCATGCTAAAGCAAAATTATTAGATGCTCCATTACAGCATGATACCTTGTTTGGTGTTAAAGCAGAAGAGGTGTTGAAGAAAATGGAGGACAAAGCTAAATCTATGCAAACAGTCAAAGATTTCTTACAGGTACAGCCTCCCAGATTTAGCAGGAACTGGCCTACAAATAATTGGTCCATTCCAGTGTCAGACAGGCCACAAAGAGGCAGATACAGATGCCCCAGGGGCAGATCCCAGCCCCAAGGCTCATACAGGTCTAAACAATGGGGTGCTTCTACCTCCAAAAGCGGAGAAGATAAATCACAGCTATACAGGAAACAGTCTCAATGACTTTCCTCTGCCAGTACCAAGCACTTATCTTCTGACGGCTCCTTTAGGGGGGAAACTAGCACTTTTTCCACAAAATTGGCACATGATCACCCAGTACAAATGGGTCTTGAATATAGTGTCTCAAGGTTACAGGTTCCATTTTCACACCCTGCCAAGGGCAAACGGTATGCCAGACCTGACACGCAGTCAATGGGCAGAGGCACAAAAACAAGTATCATCCCTCATGGACATGAGGGCCATTCAGCGAGTACCACAACAAGAGCAGGGATAAGGATTTTACTCAAGACTGTTCTTGGTGCCCAGAAAGGACAAAGCCTGGAGACCAATACTGGACCTGTCTATTCTAAACACATTTCCTGATATTCCAAAATTCTAAATGTTGAGACTGCAGCAGCTTCTGCCCATGCTGGGCAAAAAGGCTTGGCTTGTGACTTTAGACCTAAAAGAGGCATACCTGCATGTCCCAATCGGACAATCATTAAGAAGATACCTCAAATTTATAGCTGTCTCAATACGCTACCAATTCTCTGCACTGCCCTTTGGCTTATCTACTGCGCCCAGGGTCTTCACAAAATGCCTGGCACCAGTAATTGCATTTTGCAGACAGAGAGGAATACAATTTTATCCTTACTTGGATGATTGCCTTATTCAAGCAGAGAATGAGGACATTCTACTACAGCATCTGGCGTTTGTAAAAAGATTACTAGCATGCCTAGGGTACACAGTAAACGAAAAGAAATCAAAACTAGTACTCTCTCGAGATAATATTCCTAGGTGCAAGCTTAAATACAACTGCCCAGATGGCTTATCTCATGCCAGACAAACAAAGACAACTGACTGCTTATTTCAAAATTTTGGCAATAAAGATCCAGTTATCTGCAAGAAAAATTCTGCAGGCTTTGGGCTTCATGGCATCCTGCATTCTGCTAATTCCATATGCAAGACTGCATATGAGGAAACTACAGTGGTATTTAAAAAGTGTTTGGACTCAACATTGCCACAGTCTGGAGACAATAATTACCCTCATTCCCTGCCTGCAACAGGAGTTTCGATGGTGGGCAAAGGCCTGTCACCACAACAAGGGACAAACATTCACTTTACCCACAGCCAGGCAGACAATAACAACAGATGCATCAGATTATGCCTGGGGGGCCCATATAGCAGGAAGATGTATTCAGGGCACATGGTCCACAAACCAAATGCATCTACATATCAATCAAAAAGAGGTGCTAGCTGTTCAGAATGCCCTGACAGCATTCAAGGATCTGCTTCATCCAGGACAACTCTTGATAAAGTCGGACAATACTACAGTCATGTGGTACATAAACAAGCAGGGAGGCACACATTCCTACCCTTTCTGCAGACTAGCCATGACTTTGTGGGACACAACATTGACTTATCATGTACATCTGCAAGCACAATTCCTGCCAGGAAAGATAAATACTCTGGCAGACGAACTAAGCAGAAACCTAATGGATCCCCACAAGTGGAAATTGGATCCACAAGTCTTCAGCATGATAACAAGGAACTGGGGATGCTTGGACATAGACCTTTTTGCCTCCCCTCACAACTGCCAACTTCAGAGATTCTGCACAAGGACATATCACAAGCAAGCATGGAAAGTGGATGCTCTATCTTTCAGCTGAAAAAACTTAACAGTTTATGCTTTCCCTCCACTACGTCTCCTTCCCAAGGTACTCCTAAAGGTCAGACAAGAGAAACAAAAAATGATACTGATTGCCCCTGACTGGCCCCGCCAGTACTGGTACCCAATCCTAAAGAACTTGTCTCAATGCCCAGCCTGGACATTACCTCAAATTCCTCACTTATTGACTCAACAAAACAGTCAGATCCTGCAGAGCCAGCTCAGGACCTTAAATCTGGCAGCATGGCGGATAATGTAGCCACTCAAAACGCACCTCTCTCTAAAGCGGTGATGGATGTTATTTTGGAAGCCAGGAGGCCCAGCACCAGAAAATCTTATGCAGAAAAATGAAAGAGATTCTGTGCCTGGAACCAGGCACAAGGAATTGACACGATTGTTCCAAATATTCCTCAGATTTTGCAATATTTAACTGAGATGCTGGACAAAGGCCTATCATTTTCATCAATTAAGATTCATGCCTCTGCCATTTCAGCTCATTACAATACAGAACCACCTATTTTTTCTCATCCATTAATAAGGCAGTACCTCAGAGGGGCAAAAAACATAAGACCTCCAAGGAGAGCACCAATTCCTACATGGGACCTCAGTTATGTCTTGGAAATACTCTCACTGGCTCCTTGTGAGCCAGCTTCTACAGCTGATATAAAATTCTTATCCTGGAAAACAGCTCTGCTCCTAGCAATAACCTCTGCAAGATGAATCTCAGAGTTACAGGTACTCGTGGCTGTGGAACCTTTTATCATTTTTCATCCGGACAGGGTTTCTCTGAGGACAAACCCTACATTTATGCCTAAGGTAGTATCCAGTGTGGCCCTTAACCAAAGAATTCATTTTGCCTACCTTTTATCCAAACCCACAGAATAAGGGTGAGAGACTTCTGCATTCTTTGGACATTCACAGGCAGCTACGCTTCTATTTAGACAGAACCAAAGCTTTCAGAAAGACTGAACAACTTCTAGAGGCATATGCTGCAGGATCACAAGAAAAGGCCATCTCAAAGCAGACTGTTCCAAAGTGGATAGGCCACTGCATTCGTTTCTGCTATTCACAGCATGGCAAATCAGTGCCTAAGGACATTAGGCCACATTCAACCAGAGCAGCAGCCACTTCAGCAGCCTTCCTCAGAGGAGGACCAACCAAAGACATCTTAGAGGCTGCAACTTGGAGTTGAGTGCACATTTTTACAAAGCACTATCACTTACCTCTCTACTCTAAATCCAGGGCAGGCTTTGCCACTGCAGTTCTGCAGGGCCTTATAGTCTCTCCTAATCCTATTTAGCACCAGCCTCCCAACCTTAGCTTTGGGATTCAACCCAATTGTGATGACTGCAGCAGTGAAACACGATGAACATAGTACAGTTGTGTACTTACTATAAATGTAGATGTTCGAGTGTATTCACTGTTGCAGTCCAGGTTACCCACCCACCATCCCCCTTTCCTTTGCTGGGACTTATCTGTACTTTTCTATTCTATACAACCTATGTGGTGTATTTGCTTGTAGATGAAGGAAAAGTTTACTTTATTGCATGCATGCTTATTGGCATAATTTAGCCTACCCTTTTGGGGGCACCTGACATCTAGGGCAAGAAAAACTGAAGAAAATGGCATTGGCTGCATCTTTTATACCTCTGGTGCACTGACGTCAGGGAAGAGGCGACAGCAACCAACGCCGGACCAGGACTTTGGAATTCAGGCCAACTGCGGGTAGCCTGACAGCAGGATAACCGAATTGTGATGACTGCAACAGTGAATACACTCGAATATCTACATTTATGGTAGGTACACAACTGTACTTTTTCTATAACTTCTCTTTCCTTCAGTATATTCTAAAGCCTATGGTGGTGTATTTGCTTTTAGATGAAGGTAAAGTTTATGTTGCTAAAAGTGCATTTACATGTATTGCTGTTTTATATATATATATATATATATATATATATATTTTTTTTTGCTCCCCATTTGGGGGGGCACCTGACATCTGGGGCAAGAAAAACTGAATAAAATGGCGTTGGCTGCATGTTTTATACCCCTGACGACCTGACGTCATGGAAGAGGAAACAGCAACCGACGCAGGACCCAAGACTTTGTTATTCAGGCTGACTGAGGGCAACCTGCCAGCAGATTACCCAAATGTAATGACTTCAACAGTGAATACACTCTAACATCTACATTTATGGTAAGTGTACACAGCTGTACTTTGTGACTTACTAGTGACAGAAGGACTATATACTGAAAGGCACTTAAACTACACTGGGGATTGTGACATTATAATGCTGAAGTAACTGAAAGATGCAGGAGACATGATGCACAAAGCATCACAGAAAATGATTAAGTTTATATCAGATGGGATCACCCCATTACCAGCAGTTCAAAAAAATAGATGCGAGAAAACCAGATATAGTGGTCCATGAAAAGAAGACATTAAGTAGCATTGACCACTGAAGTCGCTACAACCAGTGACTACAGTGTCTTGTGTACAGAGAGAGGCAAACTCATAAAATATCAAGATTTGCAGGCTGAAACATGAGCAATGTGGAAGATAGATACACAGACAGTTCCAGTAGTAGTAGGAGCAACTGGTCTTATAAAAAAGAATCTACATTCGTATTTAGATACGTTACTGATACATGCAACTCTGTACGAGTTGCGGGAGGAGTCATTACTGGTCACATTGTTTGTGCTGCGAAGAGCACTTCTGGCTAGAATCAAAGACTGAAACAGTACTAATTTCATGAACTTTAATCATACTTTGATTTAGGAATGGAGTCCATTCCCGTCAAAGGTATTGGAAGCCCCAAAGACTTGGAAAAAATTAAAGAGCTAGAAGCACAGAATTTCCAGAAGAAAGAGAGAAGCCAAAGATGGCTAAGAAACCACCAGGCAGAGGATAAGAGGCCTAGTGGATGTCACTTCCACCAACTTCTGAGGTTGTTGGATTTGTTTGAGGTTGTTGGATTTGTTGATGAAGTGCCTTGTTCATTCCCTCTCCTATATTTATCCCTCCAATATACACTCACAGCCAGATGTTCATTGTAGTATTCATTGTTGCAGGCTTCACTTCTTGGGATATCCTGCTTGCAGTTAGCTGGCAGCTGACCATTCTCCCACAGTCTTGACCTCCACAAGTGATATAGATGAAGTTCTCCCATCCAGACATAATCATGTCGGAGGTAAAAGGTGCATTGGTTGATGCTGTTTTTTAAATTTTCTTTCTATGCAGGTAGTGTAGCCATGTATGCTTTCCAGAGTGTGCGTAGTCTGTCTGTTGGCCTTTCTCCAGGGAGACAAAGTAGTACCCCATAGGGGCTATTTTTCTTATCTTTTGACCTATTTGGCTGCAGTTTAAGCCAGTGTCTCATTTGGAATCTAATTCAAGTTTAGAGGAAGTTATTGTGAAGGTCAATAATTATGTGGTGTGTACACAAAATTCACACAATTTTCTTAAGTGTTGGTTTTGCCTTGGTGCTGAGCACAGCATGGACTTGAAGTAACAGTCTCACATGCTTTCTTCTTTGTAAACTCTGATGTAGAAAATGAAGGGTAAGGTAGGGGGGACTGAATTTAAGGACCTGCAACAAGTGATGCTTGATTTGTATGACCCATCCTTCCCAGGTTGCTAAGCTCCCTAAGAAATGCAGTCATGATGCAGTTGATGAATCTTGAAGGGCAGCGATTATATGGTCATTTACCAGGATGCAAGCGATTATATGGTCATTTACCAGGATGCATGTTTGGCTCAGGACCATGCCTTTATCTTCACACACTAAACAATGAAAAAGGTGCACACAGAGTTGTAGAAAAAACATTTTAAACATTTTTCGTTAAATGCATGCATTATACATGTTTTTTTTTAAACAGTTATTCACTCCATTAAATAAATTGCTCAAATCCTGCCTTCTTTTTAATTTCACCCCTTTTCCTGAACATTGTTCTGTATATATTATTCTCAAATATTCTATATGTATGCAAGTTGTTCCTTCTCTTTTTTAAAGACTTTTCACTTCATAGTTATTTGCTCACAATACGTTAGTTCCTTTGATAATTATATCTTAATAAATTCCAGCCTCTTGTTGCCTATTTCCTGTAGCCTTATTTGCAGGCATTCTCATCAATAAAATCTTCTCCATTCTGTGTTGCCTTCGTTCTTAGTATACTTTCTGCTACTTTATAAGCATAACATTTTGTGTATGGTTATCACTCTCCTTAAGGGCATGCTTCAAATCACTAACTCTTTCTGCATTTCTTGAACTCCTCCTGTCTTATGTCTTTCCATTTTACTTTGTAACGTCTGCTTGTAGTATATACTTCAGAGCTATACAGTTTACTCTCAAGTATCCCTTCAAATCAGGTAATACTAATCCACCTTGTTCTATGGGAAGAAGCAAATTTTCCCACTTTACTGTTGCTCTCTTCCCTTTTCCGATAATTCCTTCAGCTCTTTTAACTGTGGTCCACAGTTTCTCCCATGGTTGATAAATTGTCTGAGCTGTACATAGAACTAAAGCCACTAGAAACATTTTACTGTTTACATCATACTACCCATATCCGTAGTCAAGAGCTTACAAACATTCTTAGTTTTCATATGGTCTCTTGCTTAGTTTCTTCTAACATACCCTTAGTTCCTCTAACAGCAATCTTTTAAATGCAGTTACCTATACTACTAATGTCCCCATAAAGATGGGTACTGCTGAACCAATTCATTAGTGGGTGTACAGCTTACCACTGTAGGTGTTTTATTCTTAATATCCTGAAAAGACCCAAAACTGTCTTAGTGTTAGACAACACTGAAATGCCCTTTTATTTATTGAGTTCAAAATAATATCTGTAAATAAAGCTAACTTTTCTTAAGTACCATATCACTCATGTCCTGGAAATTGTGAATCTTTTCTTTTATTTCTCAGTGGCTCTAAATATAAAACATATAACAAAGGGGAAAGAGGGTGCCTCTACCTGGTTCCTCTGCTGGAGAAGATTAATTCTTGCCTTTGACCCTTTATGTAGCCTCCTAATTAACCCTATTAATTTATCAGGGAATGCAAATGTTACAATTGCCCTACATACAAAATCCCAGCTTACTACATTGGTACATCAAGATCCACCAACAATATAATATTGTCTTATGCTTTTTCTTTGCAGTATAATTTTTCTTTTAATGTTGCTAAATGTTTGCCTCCCCTCCACAAAACCGCATTGACTTATATTTATCAATTATAGCAATGTCTTTGCCGTTACCTAATATGGATGTAAACCGTTAATGTGTCTTTCGGCTTTTCCCGGTTAGGGGTCGCCACAGCAGAACTCCGGTCCGCTAATGATTAGCAGTTGATTTTTACGAGCAGAGTTGCCAGCGCTAACGCTCAACCTTCAACGAAGGTACGCCCATTCATGCATCTCTCCACGCAGAAGACGCTCTAGCTGAGAGTCGAACCAGACAGCATCTTACTGTGAGGTGACTGGGTCTGAAGGATATTTACCTTCTTTGAGTTGTACAGTCACCACAGCATTCTTCAATACTATGGTACCATCTCTCCTTTTAAAATATTGTTAAATAAAACCGTCCAGATCTTTATCACTTTTTCTCCTCCTGGCTTTTCCACAGGAATACCATCTGTTTCTCACGACTTCCCTGTTGATTGATTATGCATCACCATTTTTATCTCATCCCTTCATATTTTCACTATTGCCTCATCTTCCTCTAACCTTGGTATTGTTGATTCTTCCATAAATACTTGTATATGTACCTTTTCTTAGTTTTTCCATTCCTCTGATTTATACAGAGTTTGTGAAATATCTTCATTATTATTATTATTATTATAGGATCACTGGCTAGATTTATTGTAACAGGCTCCTTAAGTTTGACAACAGCCCAGTTGCTGTGTAATTTGTTTTGGTATGAGTTTTTGTGTTCTGGAGTTGCTGTTAAAAAATACTTCAACAGTAACCACTGTAAACTCTTGTGTATTATCCAAATACTCTGTTATTTTCCTTTATTACTCAGCAATTGCACCTATTATTCTGTACGATTCCTCTTCAACAGCAAATTAACCTTCAACCCCTCTAAATTCCGGTTTCTTTATTTCCTATTTATCTTTTTCTCTTGCTTCTTTTCATTTTATCCCACAACCTAGCTATCCCTTCTGAAGAAATGTCAGTCTTCTGTGATAACTGTCAAATCATTTCCTCTACCAATTTCTTCAGTTTTCTCTCTGACAAATAAGTTGGAAAACTCCAATGTTTCATTTTTACTTAATTTCCCGGTACTGCCATAGTTTTTCTTGCATAATCTTAAATAGGTTTTGGGTGTGTTTCAAAGTTAGCCATTAAATACCCATGCCTCCATGAAATGTAATTTCTGTTAAGCGTAGTCCAGTTTTTCTACCTCTGGGATTAATATGCAAATTCTGTCTGAACGCTTGTTAGTAAATTAACATCTTCCTTTCCAAATATTTTCATACATTTCTTCTTGCATCTCCCCTCTTCTATTATATTTTCCCTTCTAGGTCCCCCTAATACAGTTTCACTATTGCAAGTCCGGTTCCATTCCCTGCCCATAAATAATAATCCCTGTTGAATGCTAATTGTTTCTCCCAAAATTCTTTTGCTCCATATTATTTATTTTAGGTGGAATACAAATACATGTCTGTATATAATCCTCCTTCTCTGTCTTTCACCCTTATCACAAGTCTTCCATTATTTTCTTTCCTTTCCTCTATCACTATTAGAGTCCCTTGCACAACTGGTACTGTTACCATACTTTGCCTTCGTCTCTGATACTTTGTTGAGTATCCATTCTGAAATCCTTTCTTTGCCAAATTCACAAGCTCAGGTCTGTCCAAAAGTGTTTCCTGTAACAGTTATTAGCACCCTACACTTCTTAATGTAATTCAGGACTTTTTGTCTATACCAGCAATGCCACTGGCATTCTGTGATTAAATTAAGACCATCTGGGCAGTTCTTTTGGGAATGTGTTTCAACTTACATGCACACATTAAGGCGTGGCTGGTTAATCGTTGTGTGCAGTCAATGCTTTTCATGTCTGAGTCCATGTCACATTTTACCAAACATTTGTTTCAGTAAAAACACTCAAGGAGCAAGAAATTAAATACACTTTGAAACTTTGTCTTCTTTCAACTCATAGCAAACCCACAAAACTACTACTTTTTCCAAAATAAGTCACCCCTCCATATAGGGCCAGTTGCCCCCAAATAGAGAGCTGCACCCAAAGGCTTTACGTATTATAAGTTGGGCTTAATCATGCTGGCAGTGTATGGTAGCACATGTGGTTTTCCTTGAACAGATGCTATTTGTCCCTGCCCTATCTTTTCCCCTTCCAGATGTGAAAAATAGCTTGCATGCCCTCAGTTAACCAACTTTTAGCTTTAAGCAAAAGTGCAGTGGCTACACTTAAATGAGTAAATCAAATTGTCCACTGTTATATTTAATGCATCAGTACTAAGGCTGCTAGGGATGCATTTACCTGCAAAGGCGCACACTGTCATTATCAAACTTCCATTTGTTTTCACTAATTTTGTTCCCTTTAAATAGTAATCATGAGGTGTCTTACACAAATGCCTCACAGTACTTTCTTTAGTCATTTCCCAGTTAGTTGCCTGCAGCTGTGGACTCGTCTCCAGTGGCTGTCTCTTGTTAATGAAAAAAATCTGATAGCCTTACTGGTGGATGAGTCTTTTTAAATATTGGAAAACTACCATTTTCATTTCTTCCATTTGCCAGCCTGTTTCTTTAGGAAAAAAATCCCCTTGTCTGTAGCATAAATTAATAGCATTTATCTGTACCCCTACCTGTATAAACACATGAAATTATTATATTTTAGAGAATGAGCAGCCTGTAGATCACTACACTGATTGGAAAACGAATGTATTCCAGCAGGGTGTTAATCTACAGATAATACCCACTGAAAAACAAGTCCTCCACTGTATGGCAGCATATTAAGCTGCTGTGGAGCTCGGACTGAAATAAAGCTAACAGCTGCCATTATTTTTCACTCAGTAAACAGCTCTTTTGCTGAGTGTAAAATGAAAAACATGCACATGCATGAAACTGAGATTGATGAAGCCATTATTTTACACGTGCTAAGCAGCACTTTTGCTGTTTAGCAAGTATAAAAGTGAAAGAAGTGTCTGCGTGCACGTGTGTTTGTCATTATTTTTATTTATTTTATTTTTATTTTTATTTATTTATTTTACATTTGTTGACCGGGCTATTCTAGCTGGATTCATGTCCATTTTCAGTAGAGGCCCGGGGAGAAAAGCTCCAAGAAAAACATGCAAAATTCATATAGAAGTTCTGACGGATATTATAAAAACAGCATTAGTTACATAAAAACATTAGTGTGTAATATATTTATTTATTTTTTAAGAAGTACAAATTATAATACTCATAGTGATTACGTGAGAAGGTACAATATACATATATTTTATATGCAGTAATATAGTCTATTGAAACTTTAAAGGGAAGATTATAAAGGATGTAGGTTGAAAATTAGTGTAAAGGAAAAAAGTCGGGATTAGTACAGGAGCTTAGCTAGTATTTACTGAGAAATAGGTTTAGATTCAAGATTCACTAAGGCAATGGATGAAGGGAAAATAGTGTGTGCTTCCTACCTAGATCTGGCTAAAGCATTTGAGACAATGCCCCAATCTGGCGAAACTTATGGAACTAAGTATCAACTTCTTTATAACACAATGGATAGCTATATGACTCACTGATGGAACCCAGGAGGTTAGAATCAGTCAGGCCACCACCACAAAGAGGCTGGTTGCCAGTAGTGTCCCCTAGGGCACTGTGCTGGTTCCACTCCTCTTTGACATCTACTGCTTGTATGTTACAAAGGCCTTTGGCTAATCAAGTTCACGTAGTACTCTCTAATATGGGAGAGCATGTCCAGGAAATTTGAGCTTCTTGTGGGTGTGCTGACTAGCCGCTCTAGAGCGTTTGCATTGACAAAGTCCAGCAACCTCTGCGCCAGCATGTTTGTGGGTGTGTATGTTTCCCAGTCAGTGGTAGGATCATAAAAATCACCCATGAGTAAAGTGTTGGGCTGTATGGCAAGCAAGTCCAGTAAGTCTAGGTATGCTTTTTCTTTTTTATAGTGGGGGACCTGTAGCTAGCTATGATGTGGTAGGGGGCTTGGCCTATAGTTAATTGAACACATGGGGTAGCTTAAGAGAGTCGTACTGTTTGACTGGTCTCGAGATGTACTTATCCTTAATGAAGATGGGTACACCACCTCCTTTGGTTCTTTCTCACTCACTTTGTGGTCTGAACATATGGAAGGCATTGTAGCTTTGCATTGGCAAGGTGCTTTCTGCACTTTTGAACCATGTCTCAGTGACGGCACAGATGTTAGCATCTTCCAAAGTGAGGAGTGCTTCCAGGGAGTGCAGTTTCTTTAGATTTCTAGTAGTAAGCAGCAGTACCTTGATTGTATCTAGAGAGGATTTTATGTTGGGAGGTTGTTTTTTTGACACTGCCTCAAAAAGGCACAATAGGGATGCTAATGCCTTTGCCACTATCCGAATACCTAGAGGAAAAAGGTGCAGACCGTCTCCGACAAAGCAGTGTGGTCTGTCGACCATGTCTTTCCAGGCTGACACACAGTGGTTCCCCTTGCACTGACACCAGAAGCTTAGTCATTCATTTTTTATGTAATGTGGCATCATCCTTGGAAGAAGGTAGAGTGCTGCTTAAGGCTAGGCTTATACCTGCCTGTGATACATAATCTGAGAGCTTAGTCATATGTCTCTTCATATAGTTCAGTGAGGTATGACTTGAGTCATTCATCCCCACATGGACAAAGACAAAGTCATACCAGTAGTTGTGGTTGAGTGACTTGAGTGCTTGAGTGACTTGATGGATACTAGCACCTGACAGGAAGCCAACTGTAATCTGCTCCTTATCCAGCCTGGTGAGGGGAACATTTGTATGTCTTCCAGTGGAGTCATCTATAACTAATACTTTAGGTTTTGTGATGTTACACCTTGGCATATTTGTTGAGATGTGTGCGTTATTGTGTTGTGGTTTCTTGCATTTGTGTAAGTTTCTGTTTGGGAAGCCTTTGATCTTTTGCTAAGTAACTAGTGAGTGCCTCTGCATATGTGGGTTTGTGTGTCATGTCCTCATTTAGTGTGGGAAGTGTGCGTGTATGTGTGTGTCTGTGTGCACGTGCTGACAACCTGTTTAACATTCCATTTGTCCTTGCGTGAGAGTCTTGCATCCAGTTTCCTAGTTTAAGTACATCTCTCACATAAAGCATTTGTTTTGGGAGTAAGTGGTTGTCCGTATACATGAGACAATTGATACTTTTGCCTCAGGATGTCCATGTTTATCAGGCTGGCCAGAGAGGTAATGGGAAACTTGGCTGTCCATGATAGTAGGCTCTTACTGTATATTTTATTAGGGAAGGTAATTGGTTAATGTGACAGGACTGTACTGGTAGCGCCAAGACTACAAGAGGGACTTATATTTTGTATGGGCTAAAGTTGATCAATAAGTTAGCACTGCTCGATGCACATCTGATTTCCTCCTAGAGCAGTAGAAAAGCTTGGAAGGGTTTCACTGAAAGCTGCTTAGGGAAAAAACTGAGAATCTAGGCTTTTGCGTCTATATAAGGCACTGCTAAATGATGCAAAACTTACATGAGCAAAGAGAAATAAGTTTTAAGCTAACTGCCAATCAGGAAAGCCCACAATAAGACTTCCATTGGCAGTCACCAACTCCGACAGGTTAGATCAGCACACTTCTGCCACAAGGGTGCAGAAAAAACACCTTCTTATTGTAGAACAGCTGGTTTGGAGCCCAAGTGTAACAAGACCATAGAAACTACCTACACCTAACAGATGCAATGAAATATAGTGCAATTAACTACTTAAAGCAGCAACAGACAGTTTTTTTTAAAACTGCTGAAGTATAGTCAGTGTATAAGAGAAGTGCAATTATGTGCTTCCCAGCTGAGATAGACCAGGTAAATGCTTAGTTTCCACTAGGTGAATAATCCCAGTTCTCCTAATGTAAAAGCACAGTAAAGGAGTGCCCAAAGTGAAATGCTGCCACAAACAAACTTGGATACAACAGCCTATAAAAGTGTGATTATTCTATAAAAGTACTTTGCTTTGTATAAATGCGCCAAGAGCCACTTGAACAGAATTTATAAAAGCACAAAAACATGATAAATTGATTAAATCCTCCAGCCAATAAAACTACATGCAGAAATTGTGTTTCCCCAACCTAAACAGACCAGGCTACTTCCCAGTGCACTAGATGGAAAATTCACTGAACTTGTGATGCAAAATCAAGTGCTTCCTAGAGTGTAAAAATACACTACTTTGTCTAGCTGCTAGCTAGAGAATTAATTCAGAGCAAGTAAATCAGTAGAACAGACAATGAGAGGCAAAATGCACTTTTTCATTATAAGCACAAGGAAAGGTAAATAAATAAATCAAGGTATCAACAGCAGTGTAGAGATGGAAGAGCTTACTAAGCTCAATTTACAGTAGGGGTGGACAGGTTAAAAGAAACAAATTAACCAATGGAAAAAAAGTGTGAAATGTGCAATCTAGATAATATAATTATCTGTCTCCCACATAGAACAAAAACGCTAGGCCAAGCAGATTTCTTAAAACAAAAAACAAAATTTACAAACAGTTTTGATTTAGAAACAGTTACATGGGTTGTACAGGAGTAAGATAAGGTTAGAGCAGCCCAAAGAAAGGTGGGGGGGGGGGCAAGGAAAATAAAGGAATAAAATAGAGAAAGCTGTAGCTGTGATAGTAGTACATTATTTTTTGTGCAACAAAATTATGGCACAAATATAACTATTTGTATCAGTTTAACCAGAGGTAGTGCAGGTGCAGAGCCATTTCTCTATCCAGTGTTGCTGCAGCTGGTGTTTTAAAGTCTCTCAGGCTGCAGACTGTTAATTGGGGTGTGATGGTATTCCATCTATTTGCAATGCAGTGTGAATACAGAGAGTATCCTGCATTGTTGTTGGGTTTTGTTATGGAGAGTAATAGTTTGTCAGTGGAGCTTAGAGGTCTCTTGGTAGTGTAAGGTTGAATGATAGAATTAAGATGTGCAGTGGTTTAATGGTTATTAATTATGTGCACAGTAAGGAATCTTTTAGTTCAAACCAGTTTAGTTTAGTTTTAGAGAGAGGCAGTGATGTTGCCTACATTGTTGGGTGACTGCAAATTTTGGTATTTTATTGTAGCATTGTTCTAATTTGACTGATAGAGAGGAGTTGAGATTGGTTAGGATAGGTGAGGCATATACTAGGGTGGGGAGTAGAAATGATGTGGCTGTGTTTTGTCTAGCAGTCAGTAAGGTAATGTTTTAGAGGCAGCCTAGCTTTTGGTGCACCATCGTCATAACTTGATATAGCTGGAGTTCAAATTTCAGGTGGTTGTCTATAATCACACCCAGTAGTTTGGTGTGGGATACCAGTTCTGCATTGGTCTTGTTGGGTGAAACTATATTAATTGTAGTTTTCTGGGAGGAGAGAGAAAGTGGTGTGAGGACAGTAATATTTTTTCCTAGATTCAGAAGGAGTTGTGCATTACCTTTTCTATTGAGGAGGAGAATTTCTAGGTGAGGGTTTGGAGCATGGTTAATATCCTAGCAGCACATATTAGATTGGAGTCACAGGTGTATTGTACTATGGTGGCTTCTTTGGATGCTGTGTTTAGGTCACTGGTAAATTAAGTTAAACAGTAGTGATCCTAGAATGAATACCTTGTAGGTACCAATATTCTGAGGACTTGCAACAGGTATTAATGGCAACTAGGAAACATGTTACTAGGAAATCATATATTACTAAATGGAAAAGATTTTCTAGTTGCTACTGAGATAAGCATGGCCCTTTTAAGGCTAATATTTCAATTCTCGGCTGGAGCGCCTTCTGTGTGGAGTCTGCATGTCCTCCCCGCGGTCAAGTGGTGTTCGAAAGACATACGTAGAATGGGCGCGCCTTCGTTGAAGGTTGTGCGTCGAGCTGGCACCTCGGCATCCGTAAAAAATCTACTGCCAATCATTAGCGGACCGGAGTTCCGCTGTGGCGACCCCTAACCAGGAAAAAGCCAAAAGAACAATTTCTATTTCTATAATGTTTCTACGAGTTGTTATTCTTTGGACTTCTAGTCCTTTGAAAATGTTTGTCTTCTATTTCAGCATGCTTGCCCATGGGATTCCCCCCTTTCAATGCATTCCTATGTTAAAATGTTTTTGAAAGGGATTCTGCATAGCCATCCACCTTGAAGCAGGTGGCTCCTCCTCAGGATTTTAACTTTTTTGGAGAAGTTAACTCTTGCTCCATTTGAATGAACTTATCAGGCTGATTTGAAGTTCATAACATGAAAAACCATTTTGTTTGCTCATGCGTCTGCAAGAAGTGTGTCTGAGTTGCAAGCTGTCATTATGGTCAGCCTTATCTCACTTTCCACAAAGAAGGATTTCCTTGTGAAGTAGTCCTTCATTCATGTCTAAAGTGGTATCCATATCAGAGTTTACTTTGGGACAAGCTATGAATTTCCCTGTCTTCTTTCCAGAACCTAAAAATGGAGGAGAGAGGATTTTTTTGTACTCTGGATTTGCATAGACAACTCTGATATTACCTTTGCAGAACAAAAATCTTCAGAAACTCTGGTCAGATGTCCTTCAAGGATGCATCTGCAGTCATCACATATGGGTTGTCCTGCCTCAGGCAGCCCTTCGGTCGGCCGGATTCCAAAGTCTGGGTCTGGCCTCGGCTGATGTCGCACTTTCCCCGACGTCAGAGCGTCTGGGGTATAAAAGCATCAGCCGACGCCATCTTCCTCAGTCTTTCTTGCCGCGTGGTGCCCGAAGCAGAAGCAGTTCACAAGTGCCGGTCGGCCAGCTCCTGTGATTCAGCTACCGAAGACTTCGAAAAAGCTAAGTACCCCGTTGGGGACTCTTTCTTGCCTCAGCCGATGTCATATAAAGTTAATAATTGTTTAACTTGTGGGAAACAAATACCTCATAAGGATTTCCACTCTTACTGCCTCCCTTGCCTAGGCCCAGACCACGACGTCTCGGCCTGCTCAGCCTGTGCTTCCTTCAACTGACTAACTCTTAGATGTCGGTCTGAGTTTGCAGAGGAATTCTTTGGGGCTAGTTTTGCTTACAAAATGCTGTCGGAGACTCCGACTTCGCATTTAGTTAAAAAACGGAAGGACAAGGACCGACACACGCGGGCCGCGATTTCGGCTGAAACCACGGTCAGGCCTACCGCGAGCGTCTCAGTCTCTGCTGAAACCGAGTCCTTGGTACTTCCTATTACCGAACCCGCACAACCGACTACCTCAGCCCCGGAGGCCCCGGCCGAGTCGGTTATTGAATTACCTACTGAAACCGGTGTCCAGGATCCTTCAGACACCATTCCTTTAGACAAGTCTACTCCTGCACGTGGTGCAGCCAGACCCCTGCATCCATGTCCATTAAGGCTTTTTCTAGGGCTAAAGCTACTAAACTTACTAAAGCTTTGCCTCCCAAGGTTTCCTCTCAGAGACCCTCCACTGGCTCACAGATTCTTAGCCTAGCAGATGATCTTATCTCATTAATTAGAGGTTCTCAACCTCATCCGGACAGGGGCTCTCAACCACCTCCAGACAAAAGGCCTAGGGTTGAGCCCTCTGACCCCCACTCCTCAGATGAGTCTACTGATGGTTCTGCCCTGTCAGACCCCCAGGAGGAGGCTTATTCGGCCTACGAGGATTCTGATGCTGAAGAATCTATTCCCTCGGCCTCCCCTCCTGAAGAGTTTTCCTTTGGAGAGACACTACACTCTATGAGAGAACATTTTCAATGGCATGGTCAGGAATTCTCTGATTCTAGAAAGAGATTAAGGACCTTTTTTACATTTACCTCCGCATAGGCCTTTAGCTATACCTCCTGTTTTGAATGTTATTGATGATGTGTACTCTGATGCTAGTACAGCCCCTGACTCTCTCCCTCCGGCTCCTGCCAAACCTGATAGGTACTACAGGGTCCCGGATTCACATCTACACCTGTACAAGGCCCACTCTGCTGACCCAGAAACAATTTCCCAGGGCCCAAAATGGGTTGCAGCTGCCACTGCTAAAAATCCTCTACCCTCTGAAAGGGAGTCCAGAGCTTTAGAGAGATGGGGTAAGAAAGTGTATACTTCTGCAACTCTTTCCATGAGGGCATTAAATTGTCAATTTCATATGATACAGTACCAAGAGTATTTGTTAGATGAATTGCATAAGAAACTGTCCTCTTCTGAACCCCTTGATCGCAAATCCCCTCAGGATCTGGTACATAACTCCCAGCAGGTTAGTAACCATTTCTTGCAGTGTGGTTATGATGCATTGGAAGCTTCATGTAGGTCAGCTATGACAGGTGCAGTTATACATAGACATGCCTGGCTGAAGGAACAATCTTTACCAGACCATGTTAAAGCTAAGCTTTTGGATGCTCCTATGGAAAAGCAAAAATTATTTGGTTCCACGGCTCGAGGTCTTAAAGAAGTTTGAAGAAAAGGCAAAATCTGTGCAAACAGTCAAAGACTTTCTGCAAGTCCAACCACCGAGATTCAGCAGAAATTGGCCTACTAAGAATTGGTCCTTTCCGGACTCAGACATATCTCAGAGAGGCAGGAATAGGCGTGCCAGAGGTAGAGGGCAAGCTAGAGGCTCCTACAGAGGCCGTCAGTGGCAGCCTCCCAACCAGAGAGGTAGTGCAGGAACCACAACTGCTACACCAGGACAAACTCAATGACTTTATTTTGACTCCGCCGACCAGGGCTCGATTAGAAGCACCTTTGGGCGGAAAGCTTTCTTTATTCTCAAAAAAATTGGCACAACATTACAAGGGACACATGGACACTGCAAATAATAGACAAAGGATACAGGTTCCATTTCCACACATTGCCAAAAAGAAAAGGAATGCCAGACCTGCCACCAAATCAGAGGGCAGAGGCTTTGAAGCAAATTACCAAATTAATACAAATGAAAGCCATAGAAAAGGTACCTGTTTCAGAACAAGGCCAAGGATTTTACTCCAGATTATTCCTTGTTCCAAGAAAAGAAAATCAATGGAGGCCTATTCTCGACTTGTCCGCACTGAATACTTACCTCATTGTGCCAAAATTCAAAATGCTGACTCTACAGCAACTCCTTCCCATGCTGGGCAAGGAGTCTTGGCTGGTGACTCTAGACCTCAAGGAGGCATACGTGCATGTCCCTATTCGACAAAGTTGCAGAAGACACCTCAGATTTCTTGCAGGGTCAGAGCATTATCAATTCTCAGCATTGCCCTTTGGATTATCTACTGCGCCCAGAGTATTCACGAAATGCCTGGCATCAGTAATTGCACACTGCAGACTTCAGGGGATTCAAATCTACCCATATCTGGACGACTGCCTTATACAAGCGGACAACAAGAAAATCTTGTTAAAGGACTTGGACTATGCCATACACCTACTACAGGCCTTGGGATATACAGTCAACATCCAAAAATCAAGACTTCTTCCATCCCAAAGAGTAACCTTTCTGGGTGCAGATCTAGACACAACCACCCAAATGGCTTTTCTCACAGAAGAAAAACAAAAACAACTACCGGATTACTTCAAGAATCTGACAAGACAAACTCAGCTGACTGCAAGGAAAATCCTGCAGGCCCTGGGTTACATGGCATCTTGCATTCTTCTGATTCCGCAAGCAAGGCTGCATATGAGAAAATTACAATGGTACCCACGGAGTGTGTGGTCTCAGCACAGTCACAGCTTAGAAACTTTGATCCCACTCATTCCATGCCTTCAAAAGGAATTTCTGTGGTGGGCTCAAGCCTGCCAGTCGAACAGAGGGTTGCCCTTCAGCAAACCAAGAGCCAACCAAACCATCACCACGGACACTTCAGACCGAGGTTGGGGAGCACACATGGAGGACAAATGTATCCAAGGGCTATGGTCACAGAGAGCTGCGCATGCACATAAACCAAAAGGAAATGCTGGCAGTGATGCACGCAATCGAGGCCTTCAAACCTTTCCTTCATCAAGGCCACCTGCTCATAAGGACAGACAACGCCACAGTTATGTGGTACATAAGCAATGAGGCACCCATTCCTACCCTCTATGCAGACTGGCAATGAATCTATAGGAACTTGCCTTGAAACTCAATATACAGCTGCAGTCCCAGTTCGTGCCAGGGAAAGACAATATACTGGCAGACAGCTTAAGCAGAACTACCATGGATGCACACGAATGGATGCTGCACCCAGACATCTTCTTACTCATAACACAATCACGGGGAAGGCCGGAAATAGATCTGTTCGTTTCCCCCTACAATCATCAACTGAAGACATTCTGCTCAAGGACATACCACCCACAAGCATGGAAAGTGGACGCCCTCTCTTTCAGTTGGAAAGCTCTAACAGTCTATGCTTTCCCACCTCTCCCATTAATGACCAAGGTTTTACTGAAGATCAGGGCAGAGCAGCCCAGAGTGATTCTGATAGCTCCAAACTGGCCAAGGCAGCACTGGTTCCCACTGTTAAAGAGCATGTCACAGACAAAACCGTGGCCTCTTCCCCCTATGGCCACTTCTACTGACGCAGCACAATTTCAAGACTCTGCATTCCAACCTGAAAACCTTGCAGCTAACTGCCTGGAGAATACCATGACGACTCCTCAGGATAACTTATCCCAGAGAGTGAAGGATATTATTATGGAAGTTCGCCGGCCTTCCACAAGGAAGGCATATTCAGCAAAATGGAAAAGATTTCACACTTGGAACACAACAAAAGGCCTAGATGTGACAGTGATCAACATGGCACATATACTGGAATACCTGGCAGAATTGTTCCACAATGGCCTGTCTTACTCTTCCATTAAGATACATGCCTCTGCAATTTCAGCAGAATACAGTGTTAATCCGCCTGTCTTCTCGCATCCTCTCCTAAGACAGTTTCTAAGAGGAATCAAAAACATCAATCCTCCAAGGAAACCACCTTTACCTACTTGGGACCTTAACTTTGTGCTGGAAAAACTAACACTTCCTCCCTTTGAACCAGCAGCATCGGCGGATCTACAGTTTCTGTCTTGGAAAACTGCATTCCTTCTGGCCATAACCTCAGTAAGAAGAGTATCTGAGTTACAAGCTTTAATGGCAGCGCAGCCATTTCTTATCTTTCATCAAGACAGAGTTTCTTTGAGGACCAATCCTACATTTATGCCAAAGGTGGTATCCAGGTTATCCTTGAACCAAGCAATTCACTTGCCTACATTCTTCCCAAAACCACAAAATAAAGGGGAGAAACTTCTGCACACTCTGGACATACACAGACAATTACGCTACTACTTGGACAGAACCAAAAGTTACAGAAAGACTGACCATTTGTTTGTAGCATATGCTGCTGGGGCACAAGGAAAAGCAATTTCTAAACAGACAATTTCAAAATGGATAGGAAATTGCATTCGTTTTTGTTACTCCTTTCATGGAAAAACTGTGCCAGCAAACATTAGACCTCATTCCACGAGAGCCACAGCCACCACCACAGCCTTCCTAAGAGGGGTGGCTACCAAGGACATTTTAGAAGCTGCTACATGGAGCTCCGTGCATACATTTGCCAAACATTACAATTTACCTTTATACTCCAGATCCAGAGCAGGCTTTGCTACGGCAGTCCTGCAGGGTATCTTAGCTACACCATCCTTTACTTAGTTCCTCCACCCCCAGATTGGCTGTGGTATTCTACCCATATGTGATGACTGCAGATGCATCCTTGAAGGACATAGTACAGTTTTGTACCTACCATAAATGTAGATGTCCGATAGGTATGCATCTGCAGTCAAGTTTACCCTCCCTCCTTCCCCTCTGTGGTATTCCTAGGGTGCTTACCCCTCTATTAGCTAGCTGGGGGATCTATTATGGTGTATTTGTTTGTGTGTGTATATATATATATATATATATATATATATATATATATATATATATATATATATATATATTTTTTTTTTTTTTGCAAATGTTTAGAATTTATTGCATTTCTCCAAATTTAGCCTTCCTAGAGGGCACCTGGCATCTGGGGCAAGAAAAACTGAGGAAGATGGCGTCGGCTGATGCCCCAGACGCTCTGACGTTGGGGGAAGTGTGACATCAGCCGAGGCCAGACCCAGACTTTGGAATCCGGCCGACCGAAGGGCTGCCTGAGGCAGGACAACCCATATGTGATGACTGCAGATGCATACCTGTCGGACATCTACATTTATGGTAGGTACAAAACTGTACTTTATCCTGACTGAAATCACTGTTGCAGTATTTTTAATACGTGTGTTTTCAGTCCACTGACATCCAGCCATTGTACCAAAGTTTCACATTCCTGAGGGTGTACGTCCGTGTGACATTAGCTTGTATGTGTCGGGCTATTTAGGCAGATGCATGTACAAATACCTCAGACTATTCTTACCTCCAGCCCAAACACAGGTTGTGCATCCATCAGCTTGCTCTACATTGGGTCATTGCTACTGTTGAGGAACCTTCCTTTTTTGAGTTTTTTTGCTCTGTGCAGATCATTTTTGTTAACACTAGGAGGTATAAGTGCAAGTGTGGTAGGCAGATTCCATAGAAGAACTTGCACACTTAGTGCCTTTTTTGTTTAGGCCCAGAACATGACTACAAAAACCTGCTCCATCTGCTACTCATTTGTTCTGAAAACCCTTAGGATGAGGCTTTCCTCACTTAAAATGCTCCTTGAAGCTCTGCCTCTGAAAAGGTTGGCACAAGCCAAAATGGCAGAGTCACGAGCATCCAACATCTCCCTTCCACCAAAGAAGAAACTCGAGACCTAGGAATGACTTGCAGCCTTACATCTTGGAGTCAGACGCACCCAATGAGATTTGCGGAATCCACCGACCATCAGATTTTTTCAGTTTTCTGCTACTGAGAATCTATCGGAGGCCAGTATGGCTCTCAAGGCCTTGCAGGCTGCAGATGCATCAAATGAACCACTTTTCATTATTTCAGTGCTTCCCCATGGAGTTCCTCTCCTAGTCAGTCAAGGATTTCCAGGCACTCTTATTGAAATTTGCCAAGGTTCCAATCCACCCAGACTTGTTCAGGCAGATGTCATGCCTAAAAAGTAGTAGCAGAAAGCTAGACATGTAGCCTCCCATACAGCTTCCAAAGAAAAAGAATGGATGGATTTCTCCCAAGGCTTATATAAAGCAGTTATGGCCCTGAAACCTTTTTATGTGCCAGCTGCCACAGACCGCACCCCAAAGACACACTCAGGATTCCTCCTCCGAGGAGGAGGAGGAACAGGATGTGGATTCTAATCATTCCATGGGCTATTACTTTTGAATGCACTCCCCAGAACAACCTTTGGATGAAGGGGACTTGCTCTCTCCTGATTCTTATATTGAGGAGGCCTCTTTTGGAGAAACTATTCAGAACATGAGGCATTTTGAATGGCAATCAAAGCAAATCTTGGATGTTGAAAAGAGAACTGTAGTCTGGAAATGAGTACACCAGCCCCTCTGTCCAGTCCCTCCAGCACTAGATGCATATCAAGACACCTTACAATCTGCAACTACAGCTCCTGATTCTCAACCTCCAGCACCTAAATTTTACACAATTTCTGATGAACTTAAATACCTATATAGGTGTCAGTCCTTCTCTAACATTGAACACAAGCAAGCAGTGGGTTTCATTTAGATGCTTTAATACATTGGATAGCAACATCTTAAAATACAAACAAACTGGTTAACAGACAGACATTACTTATATACATGCTTAAGTCTCAACCGCTAACTACAAAACGGCAGTGTAGCTTGCACATGCTCAGTATTTATACACTTGTGCAAGCCCTTGGATAGCTTCTTAAAGGTATATACACATGTTGATCTGCATCCTCCCGTTTAAAAAGATTGCCCTTTATACAATCAGTGATGACGTTAGACATGCATTACTACATACATTAGAAACAAAACACAGTATTCATGTCCAAGTTGCTAAACATCTGCTGCAAGGTTAAGAGATGCGACCATATCATGTAACAACTGAGACCAAATTTAGCAACAGGGACAGTCGGTGGTGCACAGTCCGTATCAGGATCTTCTGGATTCGTCACAGGAATGGGAACTTCCTCTGGAATTGGAAGACCGGACCACTCACTCTTGAGAGAGTCTGTCTCACAGGTTATGTGCTGTGGTATAGGCTCAGACACCAGTCTCAGATGTTTCCAATTCTGCCTAAAGATTGCTCCTTCTGATTCCACAATGTACAATCTTGGCTCTGGACCAATATTCTTCATGACACCAATCCGATCATAACCTTTGGATGTCTGCATCCTTACCACTTCTCCCTCTTGTAATGGATTGATCGATTTACTGGTCTTATCGTAGTAGAACGTCTGGGTTAGGCGCTTCGCCAACAGATTGGCTTTCACAAACCTGTTGTTCTTGACAGATGGAACCAACAGTTGGCTACTGATAGTAATGTAGTTCTGGTTTGTCTCGACAAAAGTCTTTGAGCAGGTAAACCAAGATGTTTATCAGGAGGAACATTTCTGAGATTCAAGAGATTCAGGAAAATATCACTATTATCTCGATTTGACTTCTCAAGTAACTGTTTTGTACTTTAAACTGCACATTCTTTCAAACCATTTCACTGCAGGTGCTCTGGACTACTTGTAACGTGAGTAAAGTCCCATTCTTCAGCGAGTCTTTTGAACAGCTGGCTTGTAAGCTGCATGCCATTGTCAGAAATAGCTTTATGTGGACCACCATGAACAGCAAAATGATGCTTCATCTTGGTAATGACTATACTGGTTGCTAGATTAGGAAGTAGGTCAATCTCGAACCAATTGGAGCAAGAGTCTACTAACCAAATAATGACGATTCCACTCAGATATCAGTGGCTACTGTCGACCAAGGTAGTTCCAGAATCTGGTTAAGCTGAAGTGGTTCCTTCTGTTGATGTGGCTTAGTACTAATATACACTGAACAAGATGAAAGTGCTCTCTGTCTTGTGACATAAGCCTAAATACTAGTCCTTTCTCCTTTCTTTTGGTAGATTCGGTTCCTGGGTGACCACGATGCAAAATAGTAATGTACTCTTGTCCCAGGGACTTTGGAACAATTACTTTCAGGCCTTTCACAATGATACCATTGTCAGGCAAAATCTCATCTCTCTATGGAAAATAAGGTTGCACTTTTTGAGGTAAATTAGATTTCTTTGATGGCCGTCCTTAATTGATGAAGTGGTTGAGCCTCTGTAAAACTGGATCTGTGGCTGTGTGATCTCTCAGCTCATCAAGACGTGGAAGAAAAATTTCTCACTTCCATGACTTCAAAATCAAGGTTCTCATTCTCATGCTGTTATGTTGCGTTACTGGGCAATCTGGATAAGATATCAGCAAGATAAAGAAGTTTGACTTTCTTGTAGACAAGATTGAAATTATACTTTTGCAATCTCCGCATCATACATTGCAGTCTGTCTTGAGCTAAATGCATAGGCTTTCTCAAGATAGTGACTAGAGGGTGTTGATCTGTTTTGATCTGGATAGATCTACAATAAACATAGTCATGGAACTTCGAACATACAAATGCAATTGCCAAAAGCTCTTTCTCGATCTGGGCATACTGCATCTCGGTCTGGGGTAAGAGTTCTTGATGCATAGGCAACAGGTTTGTCCTCTTGTAGAATGACTACACCAAGACCAAATTTCAAAGCATCACAGGAAAGTGTAACTGGTTTGTGAACATCATAGTATCTGAGAGTTGGTGGATTAGTAATTTTCTGCTTCATAATATCAAATGCTTTTTGCTGTTGCTCTAACCAAGACCAGGATACATCTTTACATGTCAGCTCTCTGAGCGGTGCTGAAAGTTGGCTGAAGTCTGGAATGAACTTGCCTAGGTAGTTGACCATGCCAAGAAAATGTTGCAGGGCTTGAACATTGTCTGGAGCTAGTATCTCGAGAATGGCTGTTTGCTTTGAAGGGTCTGGTCGTAAGCCCATACTCCTAAATAAATGACCAACATAAGCAGATTCTTGTAACCTGGATTTGCATTTGTGTGGATTAAGCCTAAGATTCACTTGATGTGCCCTTTCTAGAACTTTTTTGAGGTTTCTGTCATGCTCTGCTTCATCACAACCTCCTACCAGTATGTCTACTATAATAGCACAAGGATACCCAGAAAAAAAGTAGCTCCATTGCTCATTGAAAGATTTCACTTGCAGAATTTACCCAAGTGGCATTCTCAGAAATCTGTACCTGTCACAGTACTGAAAGTAGTGAGCAATGATGATTTCTTGTCGAGCTGAATTTGCCAGAATGAACTCTTTGCATCCAAGATAGAAAAAAGTGGCATTTGGCATTAAGGCTGTGACTTCTTTAGCTGTGCGCATTGGATGATGTCTTTTTAGTGCTTTGTTCAAATCTTCTGTATCAATACATATTCTGATGTCATCTGAGCTTTTCTTATGAGCTACCACCATGGAAGATACCCATTCAATTGGAGTTTCAGCTGGACAAATCACACTTTGTCACACTATTTTATCATAACTCAGCTTTGACTGTATCCTGCATGACTAGGGCAACTTTACATGCTGGCCTGTTTACTGGACTGACCTCTGGTCTAACTTCATGGAGTACACAACTGGAAGCTTGCCTAGTTTGTCTAGTTTGTCTTAAAAAAAGATCAGCATAGGTGGAAAAAATGTACTGGGAGTAGTGGTCTTTTAAGCTAACTTGGTGGACTTCCTTTTTAAATGAACGCAGTCCCATTTTCAAACTATCTCTGAGCCCTAATAATGACTGGACCACATAAAATAACAAGTCGTAGCTTCTTCCAGCAGAGTAACATAAAAGCAGTACTGAGCCTTCGGTCTAAATATCTTCACCTCCATAAGCAACAAGTTTCACGCACCTTGCTAAGTCAAGCATTTCACCTTTACAGACACTAGCAAATGTTTCTGCTGACATTACACTTGGAACCTGTGTCAACTTTGAGCTCTATGGGTTTGCCATTTATCCGAACAGTACAAAATACTTCATTCTTTGCCATTCACTGTAATGACTGTTTCATGAAGCACTGACACATCAACATAGTCTGGGGTTGCAGCTGTCTAATTGATCAACTTGTTTCTAAAAATGTTCCCTTTTAATAAAAGAATGTGAGCCTTTTGATTTAGAAAATCTTTTGAAATGATTCCATTTATTGCATTTGTGGTATTGCTGACCAAAAGCTAAACATTCTTCCTTTTTAGATTCATGACTTGCACCACAGTTAAGGCAGGTGGTAATGAAACTATGTTGGGATGCATGCTTTGAGTTTCCTGACTCACTCTTCTGGGGTTTAACAGTGAGTGCTGCAGGGGTTACAGTTGCTGCCATGTGCTTGGGCCTGTTTCTTGTAACCATGTATTGCATACTATCAACATGAGCTTTATCACTGTGTCTTCTAGAGCTATTCTTATTTGTGAGCATATTTGTGTGCTTTTCTGTGAGCTCTTATATCTGACAAATCTCAATGGCCTTATTCAAAGTGAAATCACTGTCACAAAGCAAAATTTTTCTCACAACATCATCTTTAATGCCACATACAAGTCTGTCCTTTATCAACTCCTCCCTTAAGTCACCAGATCTGCATGTTTTAGCCTTATTTCTCAGGTCAGTTATATATACTGCAAAAGTTTCACCAGGCTTTTAATCCCTTGTGTAAATATAAGTGCCTTTCCATTGTGACCTTCGTCTGGGGGTTGCACGTTTCTCTAAATTTACGTTTTAAGCACTCTGGGTCGTCCCCTGACTCAGCTGGTACAACAATATGACTGTTTTCCCTTTCTGTATAGATAGCAGGTGCATACACAAATGAACATTCCCTTTCTATAGCTTCTGACCCAGCTAAATTAAGCAGAATAAATGCCTTTGTACAATCCTCTTCATCAGAATATGCAGCCTGTATGAAAATGTCGTACTCTTGCTCAAACACTCTCCAGTTCTCAGCAATGTTACTGTCAAACACAAGTGCACTGTGTTTTCGAAATACATCTGCCATGCCCACAAAGTATACACAAACACAATGAAAATATGGCCCTTGTAATTATGTACAGATAAACTGTTCTGTGAGCTTGTAACAACATTCAAATGCACAGTAAACTTTTTGAATTACTGTACTTTACAGCCATTGCAGAGGATATTTCACATTCTACAAAATATCTTTACTGTAACACTGCACAAACGTACACTTTGTACACTTCTGATAACTTGAATATCTTTACTTAATACGAAAAATGCATGCTTTCTGAAAATGCGGTAGTTTCCTTTTATTAATTTTATGCAATTCGGACAGTGTTTCAAACATTTTCCATAGTAATTTGAATATTTCTATCAATATCTAACATGTTGGTTTATGCGAATATCATTTAGAAGGTTCTGTATGGCTTATTTCATATTATGCAAAAAATAAATAGTGCTGAGCAAGTTTTAATATCTAAAATTCGTTTCTGACCTGTTTTGCGAAGTATGTGTGCAGTAGGGATGGTTCATACCTTTATATACCACCATTTCTAGTCTGCTGCCTCATGGCTGTAACTCTAGATCTCATTCTCACACCATGTCGTTTGTCCTTCTCAAACATTGCAGACAAGCAGGTGGGAGGTTTTGTTTAGATGCTTTACTACATAGAAACACATCAGGATGGATAGCATCTTAAAATACAAATGAACGTGTTAACAGACAGACCTTGCATACATACATGCTTACATCTCAACAGCTAACTACAAAATGGCAGTCTAGCTTCCATGTGCTCAGTATTTATACACTTGAGCAAGCCCTTGGATAGCTTCTTAAAGGTATATACACACGTATTAATCTACAATAGGTATTATTAAAAAAAACCTTGTGACTGAACATGTTGTTTCCTCTCTTTCCTCAGATAGGCCTTCTAAACTTCTCCCCAGTGTTATCACCCTTCCCAAAAACAAGGATAGTGGGGCTATGGAAAGATGGGGAAAGAAATTCTACACCTACTCCATCCTTGCATTCAGAGCCATCAGCTACCAAATACAAATGACTAAATATTTGCGGTCTGTCCGACAGTCATGGAATAAGGTCATATCAGACCCACAATCTGCAGATGTTACTGTCTCATCCTACTCAAATCGCCGGGCACAGCATCAAATGCAGTTATGTTGTTATGGATGCCTCTTCAGGGCTACAACCACAGGTTCAGTCATTAGATGATATGCATGACTGGGCAGTTATCCCATCCCTGAGGAGTTCAAATTTGAAATGCTAGACTCAAGTTAAGACTTATGAAGGACTGTAGGCAAATTTTATTTCCACAGTCCCCAGACACCGCAGGAATTGTTTTAAGAAGGACCCTAGGTCCACTCGGACAGATGAATGCCAAGAATGAAATTTTCGGACAAACCACATAGGGAATCTCCTTCGGGGAGGCCCGTCTTAAGAAGCAAAAACTTGTGACTGCCTTCTCAAGTGCACCTCTCCCCTCCTCATACCCTCCACCCCTCTTTCAAAAAGGCTTTCTATGTCTCCCTTTCTTAAAAATGGTGACTACAGTCAAGTGGGTTCAGGCAGTCGTCAAGGAAGGCTATGCTGTGATATGGGAAAGAATCACTTCTCTAACGGGCCTGTCTTCTCCACCACTAAACCAGCTCCATTGCTCTACCATGTCATTCAGAACTTACTAGCTCAAGGCACCATAGATGTAGTGCCACCCTCCTTCATAGGAAAGAGTTCTATTCCAGAATCTTTCTAGTGTAAAGGAAGGACAATGGAGACCCAGTCTGGATCCCCCCCAAAAAACTTTCTAATGGTACCTGCTTTCAAATTTGTCTCTGCACACCCTTCTGCATTTCTTCCTTCCCTAATGTTTTTGTTTTCTTGTATTAATAGACCTAAAGGATGCCTACCCTTCACATCCCCATTCGACCCTCTTACAGGAAATTCCTGAGATTTTTCTCTGCCTTATCACATTTTCAATTTACTGCTTTGCCCCTTGGCCTTTTGATACTTTACTGATGGGTACACACAGAGAATTTAAATTTTCCCTTACCTGGACAATCTATTGATTCAGGCTATTTCCATAGACTCCCTCCTCAGGCACGTGCATTTCATGATACGTCTCCTATCCATCCTACTGTTCACAATCAACTTAAAAAAAAATCCAGTGTCACTCCCACTCAGGACCTGGTCATTCTGGATTGCAGACTAGACGCAGTCAAAATGTTTCCTTTCTTCCACAGGAAAAAAAATTCAGTCTGGCCATCTTTCTCAAAAATCTATACTCATTGTTTCACTTAACAGCAAGTAGATACTCTGGGCTTTGGGATTAATGGCAGCCGCCATACCAATGCTTCCTTCTGGCCAGACTACATATGTGGAAAATTCAGTGGTACCTGAAATCTGTCAGTCTTCCAGTCCCCTTACTTTGCCTCTCAAAGGAGATGCTCTGGTGGGTAAAGCAGGTCATGCTCAACCTGGGGCTTCCTCTCACACAACCCCAACCCCACCAAACCCACGTTCTTCACTCGCATGCCTCTGACAGAGCATGGGGGGCTTGAACACTGAGTCCAGGGGAAATGGTCCTCCGTCCCCCGAAAGAAAGTAGAGCCCTTTT